>NC_052620.1:9470827-9770827 GCF_016545825.1 Eucalyptus grandis
GTGTCCTTTACAAGTTTCATGAAGATATACAAGTCAAATAACCAGAGTATTGTCATCATTTAGGTCCTTGAAGTCTCGGGTATCGCAAAATACATCACCAGAATCATCTTCTTCAAGATCTAGTAGATTCACTAGGCTATACTTGTTAATTTCACTTCAAATTTGAGTATGTTGTATTTTAAGATGTCTCCTACAACTTTCATGAAGACATCGAAGTCAAATAGTCAACTAAAATCAACATGCAATCAAGAATCCAACAATAGGTCAGTGAAAAGTTCACAGATCTGGGGTCTCCGTAGAATAGGACTTTGACCCCTCATATCTCCATCATTTTCCACTAAATTTCAGTATGTTATAGTACAAGATGTTAGCTACAACTTACATGGAGACATCGAAGCCAAAATCGGACTCCAAACACACATGCAAGCTCAAACAATTTACTGACTCCCACAACCCGAGCAAGAACAGTCACCCGACTTGAGAACAAACCAACCTTACCTCGGTTTTTCTCACTAAAAACACCCAAAATCGAACATGCAAACCATATACAAACATGCAAGAGAAGTTATAGGACTCCACTTGCCTCTAGGATGGACGGTCGACGGCGTACGGCGGCGTACACGGCAAACGGACGGCGGCACACAGCGGCTCCTCCTCGGCTCCGCCTCCTCTCCCTCTCGGTCTCTCCCTCTCTCTCGCGATTTCTCTCTCTCTCTCACCCTCTCTCGGCCGAATGAAGCAAAACCGGTCACTCTCCTTTCTCTCTCTCTTTTTTATATCCCCAAATCTCCATCATTGCTAATGATTACATGCCACTTAAATGGACCAATGCATGGCCTTCCCCTTGCCACTTGTCTTGATCCATGCATGGGCCGGCCACCTCTCCTTTGGGCCCTTAATGGCCGGTCGAACTCCCTCTTGGGCCGACTAGCTTGGCCCACCAAGCTTAGGCCAATGGGTCTAAGGCCCATTCAAATTTTAACCCTCTTTTCCCTTTTTTTTTTTTTTTGAATTCCTTTCTATAATTATTTCCAAATTCAAATTCTATCTTGGCCTAAGTCTTGGGGCATTTTATTTATTGAAATTTAATTTTTAAAGCACATGGCCAAGCATAAATTATTAATCTATCGAATTTGAATTCTCACAACCATAAGAACAAATCATCCAATTAAAAGACTAATGGCTAAAACATAAGCCATGGAAATTCTATCACCTAATTAAAGACTTTAACACACCTTATGGCTTGGCTTTGAATTTTGGGATGCCACATGCCTCTAGCGGGAAAAAAGAGAGTTAAATTTCACGATGTATTATAATAACGGCACGTGTAAGAAAAGCTGTCCATTGACATATATTTTGGTACTTAAATGTCGATAAACTTTGATACACTTGCAGAGGAAGACCTAGCTGGAAGTCTTGGTCTTCTTGGGCTGTAGACGTAGACCTAACTGCAAGTCTTGGTCTGCTTGTGCTGTAGCAATGTCTCAGTCAATTACGAGCATCGGATGGGGGTGTGAATTACAAGCAAGTCTTGGTCTTCTTAGGCTATAGATGAAGACTTATCTGTTGCAATATAATACGCGGAAACAAAAGGATCTTACAATTTACGTTAACGTGAAATCACCGGAGAAATAAACGAAAAATAATAAGGATACCAGAAATTTACGTGGTTTAGACTGAGTATCGGTACCTACGTCCACAGGGAGAGCCACAGCAGCAAATAATCCACTATAATGGGAGAACCAAAGTTTACAAGCATTCATACGCTCTAGCGTTTCCCACACCTTGATTTAATCTCAAACTCAAAGTGTTTATAAATAAACAATTCACTTGAACAAATGGAATGACTAGATGGAACATTTGTTAATAGTTCAGACCAAATTGAACAAATCGAAAGCTTAGGGACAAAATTGGTCAATTTTCAAATAGTCGGGGATTACATCGGACATTTATCGATAATTCAGGGACCAAATTGAACAAATTAAAAGTCTAGGGAGGAGATTGCACATCAAGTGGAAGTTTAAGGACTGTTTGTGACATTTTCCCTTCTTTTTTCGCTAAACGTGGATTGGGATGACTCTTGTTCGACATTTTTTCCTCATTTTCACTACGAACAAAAAACATAACATAACTCTTCCTTT
Source organism: Eucalyptus grandis (assembly GCF_016545825.1). Lineage (NCBI taxonomy): Eukaryota > Viridiplantae > Streptophyta > Magnoliopsida > Myrtales > Myrtaceae > Eucalyptus > Eucalyptus grandis. Next base: position 9,472,969 of record NC_052620.1, read on the forward strand.
TAGCGTAGTTGGGAATTCCTATTTTTCCCGACACTTCTTCCCTTTCCCTTCCCCCCCCCCCCCAAAAAAAAAAAAAAATTTCACTTGTCAAATCCAATTTGTTTTGGAATTTAGTTTAGTATATATCAAAATAGGAACTCCGGGTCAGACAACAAGTAAAAATTATATAGAGTGAAAAATCACGACAAGGAATTACAAGGCTAGAATTTTTTAATAGCAATCAATTCATCTCATAATTTGGTGGATGCCTCTAGCGGGAAAAAAAGAGAGTTAAATTTCACGATTTATTATAATAACGACACGTGTAAGAAAAGCTGTCCATTGATATATATTTTGGTACTTAAACGTCGATAAATTTTGATACACTTGCAGAGGAAGACCTAGCTGCATGTCTTGGTCTTCTTGGGCTGTAGACGGAGACCTAGCTGCAACTCTTGGTCTACTTGTGCTGTAGCCATGTCACCATCAATTACGAGCATCGGATGGGGGCGTGAATTACAAGCAAGTCTTGGTCTTCTTAGGCTATAGACGAAGACTTACCTGTTGGAATATAATACGCGGAAATGACATGATCTTACAATTTACGTTAACGTGAAATCACCGGAGAAATAAACGAAAAATAATAAGGATACCAGAAATTTACGTGGTTTAGACTGAGTATCGGTACCTACATCCACAAGGAGAGCCACAGCAACAAATAATCCACTATAATGGGAGAACCAAAGTTTACAAGCACTCATACGCTCAAGCGTTTCCCACACCTGGATTTAATCTCAAACCCAAAGTGTTTATAAATAAACAATTCACTTGAACAAAAGGAATGACTAGATGGAACATTTGTTAATAATTCAAGGACCAAATTGAACAAATCGAAAACTTAGGGAAAAAATTGGTCAATTTTCAAATAGTCGGGGATTACATCGGACATTTATCGATAATTCAGGGACCAAATTGAACAAATTAAAAGTCTAGGAGGAGATTGCACATCAAGTGGAAGTTTAAGGACTGTTTGTGACATTTTCCCTTCTTTTTTCGCTAAACGTGGATTGGGATGACTCTTGTTCGACATTTTTTCCTCATTTTCACTACGAACAAAAAACATAACATAACTCTTCCTTTTACTTCCAACTGAGCGTAGTTGGGAATTCCTATTTTTCCCGACACTTCTTCCCTTTTCCTTCCCCCTCCCCCTCCCCCAAAAAATAAAAAATTCACTTGTCAAATCCAATTTGTTTTGGAATTTAGTTTAGTATATATCAAAATAGGAACTTCGGGTCAGACAACAAGTAAAAATTATATGAGAGTGAAAAAATCACGACAAGGAATTACAAGGCTAGAATATTTTTAATAGCAATCAATTCATCTCATAATTTGGTGGATGCCTCTAGCGGGAAAAAAGAGAGTTAAATTTCACGATTTATTATAATAACGACACGTGTAAGAAAAGCTGTCCATTGATATATATTTTGGTACTTAAACGTCGATAAATTTTGATACACTTGCAGAGGAAGACCTAGCTGTATGTCTTGGTCTTCTTGGGCTGTAGACGGAGACCTAGCTGCAACTCTTGGTCTACTTGTGCTGTAGCCATGTCTCCATCAATTACGAGCATCAGATGGGGGCGTGAATTACAAGCAAGTCTTGGTCTTCTGAGGCTATAGATGAAGACTTACCTGTTGGAATATAATACGCGGAAACGACATGATCTTACAATTTACGTTAACGCGAAATTACCGGAGAAATAAACGAAAATAATAAGGACACCAGAAATTTACGTGGTTTGGTCTGAGTATCGGTACTTACGTCTACGAGGAGAGCCACAGTAACAAATAATCCACTATAATAGTTCAGGGAACAAATTGAACAAATCGACAGCTTAGGGACAGCATTGGTCAATTTTCAAATAGTCTGGGATTAGATCGGACGTTGATCGATAATTCAGGGACCAAATTGAACAAATTAAAAGCTTAGGGACGAGATTGCAGATCAAGTGGAAGTTGAAGGACTGTTTGTGATATTTTCCCTTCATTTCTCGCTAAACGTGGATTGGGACGACTCTTGTTCGACATTTTTTTCACATTTTCACTATGAAGAAAAAACATAACATAACTCTTCCTTTTACTTCCAACTGCGCAAAGTTAGGAATTCCTATTTTTCCCGACACTTTTTCACTTTTCCTCCCCCCCCAACAAAAAAAAATTCACTTGTCAAATCCAATTTGTTTTGGAATTTAGTTTAGTATATATCCAAATAGGAACTCCGGGTCAGACAACAAGTAAAAATTATATGAGAGTGAAAAAATCACGACAAGGAATTACAAGGCTAGCATTTTATTATTAGCAAACAATTCATCTCATAATTTGATGGATGCCTCTAGCGGGAAAAAAGAGAGATAAATTTCACGATGTATTATAATAACGACACGTGTAAGAAAAGCTGTCCATTGATATATATTTTGGTACTTAAACGTCGATAAACTTTGATACACTTGCAGAGGAAGACCTAGCTGCAAGTCTTGGTCTGCTTGTGCTGTAGCCATGTCTCCATCAATTACGAGCATCGGATGGGGGCGTGAATTACAAGCAAGTCTTGGTCTTCTTAGGCTATAGATGAAGACTTACCTGTTGGAATATAATACGAGGAAATGACATGATCTTACAATTTACGTTAACGCGAAATCACCGGAGAAATAAACGAAAAATAATAAGGATACCAGAAATTTACGTGGTTTGGTCTGAGTATCGGTACCTACGTCTACAAGGAGGGCCACAGCAGCAAATAATCCACTATAATGGGAGAATCAAAGTTTACAATCGCTCACACGCTCAAGTGTTTCCGACACCAAGATTTAACCCCAAATCCAAAGTGTTCATAAATGAACAATTCACTTGAACAAATGGAAGGACTAGATGGAACATTTGTTAATAGTTCAGGGACCAAATTGAACAAATCGACAGCTTAGGGACAACATTGGTCAATTTTCAAATAGTTTGGGATTAGATCGGACATTGATCGATAATTCAGGGACCAAATTGAACAAATTAAAAGTCTAGGGACGAGATTGCACATCAAGTTGAAGTTGAAGGACTGTTTGTGACATTTTCCCTTCTTTTCTCGCTAAACGTGGTTTGGGACGACTCTTGTTCGACATTTTGTCTTCATTTTCACTATGAAGAAAAAACATAACGTAACTTTTCCTTTTACTTCCAATGAGCAAAGTTGGGAATTCCTATTTTTCCGACACTTTTTCCCCATTCTTTCCCCCCTCGCCAAAAAAATTCACTTGTCAAATCCAATTTGTTTTGGAATTTAGTTTAGTATATATCCAATAGGAACTCCGGGTCAAGCAAGAAGTAAAAATTATATGAGAGTGAAAAAATCACGACAAGGAATTACAAGGCTAGCATTTTATTATTACCAAACAATTCATCTCATAATTTGGTGGATGCTTCTAGCGGGAAAAAAGAGAGTTAAATTTCACGATGTATTATAATAACGACACGTGTAAGAAAAGCTATCCATTGGCAAATATTTGGCAAACGTCGCTAAACTTTGATACACTTACAGAGGAAGACCTAGTTGGAAGTCTTGGTCTTCTTGGGCTGTAGATGGAGACCTAGCTGCAAGTCTTGGTTTTCTTGGGCTGTAGATGGAGACCTAGCTGCAAGTCTTGGTCTGCTTATGCTGTAGCCATGTCTCCGTCAAGTAAGAGCATCGGATGGGGGCATGAATTACAAGCAAGTCTTGGTCTTCTTAGGCTAAAGATGAAGACTTACCTGTTGGAATATAATACGCGGAAACGACAGGATTTTACAATTTACGTTAACACGAAATCACAGGAGAAATAAACAAAAAATAATAAGGTTACCAAAAATTTACGTGGTTTGGTCTGAGTAACGGTGCCCACATCCATGAGGAGAGCCATAGGAGCAAATAATCCACTATAATGGGAGAATCAAAGTTTACAATCACTCACACGCTCAAGCGTTTCCCACACCTATATTTAACCTCAAACCCAAAGTGTTTATCAATAAACAATTCACTTGAACAAATGGAAGGACTAGATGGAACATTTGTTAATAGTTCAAGGACCAAATTGAACAAATTAACAGGTTAGGGACTGAGATAGCTAGTATAAGCACCTAGAAGGGGGTGAATAGGTGTAAAAAATATTTTCTCGAGATAAGAGGGCAATACTAAGCAGACAATAGAAAGGAAGTTCTCTTTTCGTTAACAAAGCGAATTATGATCAAAGTAAAGAAGAGAGTAGGGAAGAGAAAATGAACACATAAATTATAGTGGTTCGGCTTATTCCAAGCCTACGTCCACTCTTCCACACTGACAGACCACCGGCTGGATTTCACTATGAACAAAAGATATGTTACAGCAAGGCTCTCCCTTGATTCCACAGTGTAGATACTCTATCACACTTCCTCAAGGTTTCTCAAGAATATGGACTCTCTTTTGTGTACAAGATTTCGCTCAGAAAATGAATTGACTAAGAACAAAGAGCTTTAGACTTTGGAATTCTTCTATCGCGCACACACTCAAACAATTGGAACGTCTTCCTTATATACTCCTTTATGCCATCATACCCGTTGGCACTTACCAAAGAAATTCTTACAATCTTCCCGTTGGACAGAATCAATTAGGAAGATCATTCGAGCTATTTAAGGAACATGTCGATAGCCCATCAGTCCTGCTCGCCCATACAATCAGGATCTCAGTTTCCATAAGTAGAACCTTCCAAGTATACTTCGCCAATCATTGGATCCTCAATCTTTGAATCAATAAAGGATTCCGTTATGTCATATCCAGCCAAGAGATCTTCTCCAGTCGATAAGGTCAAATCCTTAACGAAACATCCAGTCCTGGATAACCCTTCTTCGACGGATTAGAAACTGTCAATGAGAATAGACTTTGAGTCTTAAGTCCGCAGTCCGAGGTCTTCGAGACTTTAAATAGTAGAGTCTGCAAATCTTCAGACTAGACGATGAAAACGTTTTGTCGGCTTCAAAATACTCCCGAAGATTTCTCCAACAATCTACCCCTTTTTGATGGTGACAAAACTTTCCTACAGATTTGGATAACTTTGACCTACAAAACATTACTCAAGCAAAATATGGATATCTCATAAAGATAAATGGCTTATTGATAACACTAGAATCTGCAACCACATAAAATAGGTTAGTCTTGCATATGAGTAAAGCCATTCATAAGATATCAATAGTACTTAACATAAGCAGTCGATCCAAAATCCAACATCTAGTCCATAGCCAAACACAAAAGTCAAGTCAAACATCAAAACAAATCAAAAGTTCAAGTTCTAATTCAAAAAAGTGCAAGGTTCAAAGTTCAAATCACATCTCTCCCCCTTTTTGTCATCATAAAAAAGGTTGAGATGGAATCAAGAATGCTTGGGAATGCGAACAAGCTGGAAATCTCCCATTTCCAGCTTTGTCAACTCTTCCTTCAGTTGAGCCACCTCTTCATCCTTAGCATTTGCTTGAATCTGAAGAGCAAGGGCTTGGATCTGATCATTCGAAGAAACTGAAGAAGCTTGACTTGCATTCTGCAAATTCTGTACTTTGGATCCCAGAGCATATATAGGACCCCGCATTTCTAAGAGAACATCAAGAATTCTGCGAAAATCTGCTGAATTATCAGTCTGCGTACTGGCTTTTGCACGATCAGATGGAGTAAAGGCAGACGATGGCAAATCAGCATAGTCACGCAGATTGGGCAATGAAACATCATGTCCCTCCTCAGGAAATTGAGAGGCATAGATGTCCTCTGGATCTGCTGGAGAGCGGCTGACTCCTTCACTGGTAGCAGGATATGAGGACATTCCTCTTTTCTCACGATCTCCCCCTGTTTCCATGCCTTCAGGTGGAGAAGAGTGTTCCTCATGCTCTCCTTCCTCTTGATCTCCTCTTTCCTCTTCTTCTTCTTCTTCTTCAATTCTTTCCTCCTCTACATCTCTTTCCTCAGCTTCTCTCTCCTCTGTTTCTTTCTCTTTTGCTTCCAAATCTTTTCTTTCTCCAATCCTCTATTCTGTGTCTTTCTCTTGTCGTTCCGTTGATTCTGGAACAAAACAACTCAAGTTCTTCAATGCCATTGCAGTAATGGTGATGTCTTCCTCATCTTCTTCATCCTCAACAATGAGAGCTCTTCTTTTCTTGGATGGAGCAACCATGGGCTCCTTCCCTTTTCTTTTTGCTGCCGAAGAGATTTGATGAGTTTTGATAGGGGTTTTCTCCTTGAATTTCTCCAACGCCTTGTTGAGTTCCTTCAGACGCATTTTAGACACCATTTTTAGTTCCACTACCATTTGATCACAAGTTCGAACACAGAGAATCTGGGGAGGCTGAACATTCAAATGTTTGAATAACTTTGTCACAAGAGCTGGATAAGGAAGTTGACATTTGTCATTCACCATTGCTCTATACATGCAGAATATAATAGTGTGAGGAAGAGAGAACTTTTTCCCAACATTGATGGCATACATCAGCTTTGCCTCTGAGTTTGAAACATCAGTCTTTGAAGTAGATTTTGAGCGCACTCATCCTCGAGTAGGAAATCTTTCCCTCTGTCCTTCTATCATTAACGAGTTCCAACGTAGCACGAGCAATAGAGACATTGATAAGTTGATATCTCCCTCTCTCAACCCCAATCACATCAGCCAATATATCTATATCCACCACATAGTCCTGATCTCGGACACTAAAAGAGAATATATTCGCATTTAAGAAACCGAGATTCAAATATAAGTATGCAGTGAGTTCAGCATAGGCTTCTGTAGATTCAAAACAGAACTGTTCAAGTTGAAGAAGACTGAATTTTTCCCTCAAGTTAACATTCACTACATCAAGGAAATCAAAATCCACACTTCTAGGGTTTATGACCCCACGCTTCAACAACTTAGAGTATAGATGCTTGTGTTCCTCCGATCGAAACAAGTCTGTCCTTTTGCCCCGAATTTTTGCCGCAACACCCATTCTCGGTTGAAACTGACTGTCCAACTTGTCATCATCATTCCCATCTGGCTGATTCAGCCCTCCAACACGTGGATCAATTGGAATATTTGCCATTGCCTCTTCTGCCGACCCAGCAGGGCCAATTCCCAACCGTTCCATTGTGCGTGAAAAGAATGTTTCATTTTTGTACCCTTTGTCTTTCAGAAATTCGTCAATGTAGTTCAAAGGAGTTCCACCCCTTTTCAAAGAACGATAAAGCTTGTAGGTAAAAGAGGGCTTAAGAGTTCTTACGGGTTCTGCATCTTCAATTATTTCTTCCTTTTCTCGACGAGCAACATCCTGTGGTCTAGATGGAGAAGATGGACACTGTTGAGAATGTTGTGGGCTCTGCTGCTGACTAGGAAACTCTTCTTCCTCGGTGAGATCAAAGTGCGTAGGCCCCTCACGTATTTGCTGCGGTCCCCTATTCGCAATCCTTGAAGACTTCCTTTGAGACGACATCTTTCACAGTCTTTGAAAGATTCCAAACTTGACTTTCCCAAGAAAGATAACAACTTTTCGAAGATTAAATAAGAGAAGAAGACAGAAGTGGAAGATCGATGCTTTTTAGGGTTTTTTTTTTTTTTTTTTAAGTTAAACGAAGAGGAACCGACAGTAAATAGGTCGGGTCGAAGAGAGGTATACAAAATGTCGTAATGGAAAGTAAAAAGATGCCCTTTAAAAATAACTGCCTTTTTCAAAAAATTAGATAACTGCCATTTAAAAATTAACTCCATTTTCGAAAAGAAAGATTGCACTAATCACGGAAATTGAAAGTAGCAAAATCAATTATGGACAGATGATCGTACATTTTCAAGATTTAATCTGAGAGAGAATAAAATAACTTACAATGAAAGATCTTGATTGTCCGAGTCTGAGAGTCTCTAGACTTTTACTTCTTCAAACCTCAAGATGTTGAGTTTGGAACGAATGATTTGAAATTGATTTTACTCCAAAGGCTTTGTAAATATATCCGCCAGTTGGTTCTTTGAGTCAACAAACTGAATCGAAACTTCTCCATTCTGAACATGATCTCTAATGAAGTGATGTCGAATCTCTATATGCTTTGCTCTTGAGTGAAGAATTGGATTCTTGGTGAGATTAATTGCGCTGGTGTTGTCACAGTTAATCTCCGTGCATGAATATTCAATTCCAAAGTCTCTTAGCTGTTGTTTTATCCACATAATTTGTGAACAACAACTTCCAAGAGCTACATACTCCGCTTCTGTTGTAGAAAGAGTCACTGTATTTTGCTTCCTTGAAAACCAAGACATTGTCCTACTTCCAAGTAGTTGACAGGTACCCGAGGTGCTCTTTCTATCAACTCTGCATCTGGCTAGATCTGCATCTGAGTATCCAAGAAGAGTAAAGTCTCCATTTTTAGGAAACCAAAGACCAAGGCTTGAAGTTGATGCAATGTATTTGATAATACGCTTTGCAGCACTTAAATGAGATTCTTTAGATCTCGCTTGAAATCTAGCACAAATGCAAACACTAAACAAAATGTCAGGTATTGTCCAAAAAAAAAAAAACAAAATGTCAGGTCTAGAAGCAGTAAGATAAAGAAGTGAACCAATGATACTCCTATATAACTTCTGGTCAACTTTCTTTCCTCCTTCATCTTTGTCTATCTTCAAAGAACTTGACATTGGTATATCAATCTTTTTACAATTTTCCAGTCCAAACTTTTTGACAAGATCATTAGCATATTTTTCTTGATGAATAAAGGTTCATTCCTTCAATTGTTTCACTTGAAGTCCAAGAAAGAAGGTTAGTTCACCCATCATGCTCATTTCAAATTCATCCTGCATAGACTTAGAGAATTTCTTGAACAGACTTTGATTAGAGGATCCAAAAATAATATCATCAACATATATTTGAACAAGCAAAAAACTTTTGCTTTCTCTTTTGATAAACAGAGTAGTGTCTACTTTACCTTTGACAAAGCCGTTTTGAATTAAAAATTTACTCAGCGTGTCGTACCAAGCTTGAGGTGCTTGCTTTAAACCATATAAAGCGTTTTTCAGTCTAAATACTGAGTCTGGTTTCCTTGGATCTTCAAACCCAGGTGGTTGTTCCACATAGACTTCCTCATGGATAAATCCATTCAGGAAAGCACTTTTGGCGTCTATTTGGAATAACGTGAAATTCTTATAACAAGCAAAAGCAAATAATAATATAATTGTTTTTAACCTCGCTACTAGTGCGTAAGTCTCATCATAATCTATCCCTTCTTCTTGCGTATATCCCTTGGCCACGAGTCTTGCTTTGTTTCTTACAACCTTTCCTTTCTCGTCCATCTTGTTCCTAAAAACCCATTTAGCTCCAATAATAGATTTACCTTTCAGTTTAGGAGTCAATTCCCAGATATCATTAATACTGAATTGCCTGAGTTCTTCTTGCATAACTTCAATCTAGCTTTCATCAAATAAAACTTCTTCTATACTTTTGGGTTCTATTTAAGAAATAAGAGCCACAGCACTAGACTCTTCACGCCTTTTGGATCTTGTGCGAATTCCTTCATTAATGTCACCTATAATGAGATCTTTGGGATGACTGGACTTATGCTTCCAGTTACTGGTTGATTTGTCAGGTTGATGATCACTTTCTTCATTTGAATCTTCAACAATCATTTGATGCTAGTCTTTCGAAGTCTGAGCTACTTCTTGAGATTTAGACTTTGTAGAGTCTGGAGCAGGTTCAGATTCTTCAAGATGAGTCTGAATAGATTCATTTTGCATAGAATCTTGGAATTTGACATTCATTGATTCCTCCACAGATTGAGTCTTCTTGTTGTAGACTCTGTAGGCTTTGCTTGAGGTAGAATATCCAAGGAAGATGCCTTCGTCTGATTTTTCTTCAAACTTGCCAACTCGATCATTTGCATTTTTCAATATAAAAGCATTTACATCCAAACACATGAAAATATGAAACAATAGGCTTCTTTTCTTTGAATAACTCATAGGGGGTTTTTTCAGAATATGTCTTAGAAAAACTCTATTAATAATATAACATGCTATAGAAACTGCTTCAGCCCAAAAACGTGAAGAGATGTTACTTTCAATTAAAAGAGTTCTAGCCATTTCTTGAAGCGACCTATTCTTTCTTTTCACAACTCCATTTTGCTTTGGAGTATATGGAGAGGAGAACACATGCTGAAAACCAGATTCATCACAGAATTTTTTAAAATCTTGATTTTCAAACTCACCTCCATGGTCTGTTCTTATACTTGAAATAACATACCCTTTTTCATTTTGAATCTTTTTAGCAAACTTTTCAAAGTAATCAGACTTACTTATCAGGAAATATACCCAAGTAAATCGTGAGTAATCATCCATAATTACTAGGCAATATTTCTTACCTGCAATGCTCTAAGTTCTGGTTGGTCCAAAGAGATCCATATGCAGAAGCTGCAGTACACGATTAGTGGAAACTTGATTTATTGGTTTAAAGGAATTTCTTACTTGCTTTCCCAATACACATGGTGTACATAGATCAGACTTTTGATATGACAGATTGGGTAGACCACGAACTAGCTTCTTTGCTGAAATTTTGGCTATTTGCTTCATATTGATGTGTCCAAGTTTTCTGTGCCATAAGTTAGCTTCATCTTGAATTGAGATTAGACATTGCGATTCATCTGGTTTCACGTCCAAGAGGAAGATATTTCCATGTCTTCGACCCATGAATGACTGAGTAGAATCTTTACTGGTTCCTGAACATATTCCTTCTTGAAAGTTGATTTTGAAATCGGTATCGCACAGTTGACTGATACTGAGCAAATTGTAGTTGAGTCCTTCCACTAAGGATACATTGCTGATTGTGAAGTTTCCAATCTTTACAGTTCTGAATCCCACAATTCTTCCTTTGCTGTTTCCTCCAAATGAGACTTTTTCACCATTTACTTGAATGAGCTTTATGAAGCAATTTGAATCTCTTGTCATATGTCTTGAGCATCCACTATCCAGATATCATTTTACCTTCTTCTTGATAGTGACCTGCATTTAGAAAAGAGACTCAAACTTTCTTTGGTACCCATATTTTCTTGGGTCCATTGGTGTTAGTATGATATGCGGTTTTTGCCCATACTTTCTTAACAGGTTTCCAAGCCATAGGACATTCTTTCTCAAAATGATCTGAACTATTGCACTTTGAACATCTGAGAGTATTGCGACCTACTGGTTTTACAAAGACCTTTTTAAAATGATTTTTGTAAGCATCTTTTGTGGGTCTTTGCTTAATTCTTTCCTTCACTTTAGGAAAATCAATTAAAGGAATGGTTTCCACAGTCATTCACAAACCAGATTTATTGAAATAAGGTTTTTGTGCTTGAAAGAATTTTTCTCAGATCCTATTGAAAATCTTTTGGAAATATTTGATATGTTATTTTTAAAAATACATTTTCTTTCGAAAGGTTGTCTTCTCTTTCTTTAAGAGTAGAAACATTCATGTCTAAACATTTCACATTTTCTTTCAAAACATTTTCTTGTCGTTTTAGTGCAGAATTTTCCTTTTTAAGTTTGGAAATCCTTTTAAGAGAGGTCTTAAGACTAAAACACAACTCATCAATGTATTTAGAAACTTTAATAGAGATTTTAGAGTTACTCACCTCAAATTCACTGTCTGAATCCGAGTCTGTCTCGGAGTTTGAATCTGAATCCGATTGTGCCATCAGACATATGTTGGCATAATCATCATCACTTTCTTCACATTCTGTATCACTCCAGGTTTCTGCTTTAAGAGCCTTTCGATACTTTTCAGCTTTTCCTTTCTTCTTCCTCAGAAGAGGACAGTTGGGTCTGATGTATCCATTTTTCTTACATTCAAAGCAGACTACATCTCTATTTGATTCATCATCCTCAACGTACTTAGTCTGTTGCTTTTGAAAACTTTGTTTCTTTGGATTGAATCTTCTTCCTTTTCTCGTTCAGCTTTTTGAATCTTCTTATCATGAAAGCAAGCTCCTCATCATCCATATCGTCTTCTAATCTGTAACATCGTAATCATCATTGGATTTAATGCAATGGATTTCTTACCTTTAGGATCTTCGTCTTCATTGATTCGTTCCACTTCATAAGACTGAAGAGTCCCAACCAACTCATCGACAGATAGTGGCATAATTATTTGTGTCTCCCTTATTAAGGTCTTTATGTGATTCCAATCCTTGGAGAGTCCACGCAGTAGCTTGTTTACTTTCATGGGATCATAAATTGGTTGACCTTGATTTTCAAGACCATTCACGATTTCTGTAAAATGACTAAACATGTCAGTTATAAATTCTCCTGATTTCATTTTGAAGGCTTCGTATTGACCGAGGAGAATATTGATTCTGGTTTCTTTCACTCGATTGGTTCCTTCATAGGTAATATGTAATCTATCCCAAACTTCTTTCGCTATAACACAAAAAGATATTATATTATATTCAGTGGGTGACAAAGCACAATATAAAGAATAAATTGATTTTGCATCAAGAGCTTGTCTCTTGGTTATCTCTTCCTGAGTCATTTCACTAGATTCAACAGCTTCTTTTCATCTCTCTGAGATAGATGCAGCTTTAGGAACGATTCCTTTGTCTACAACGTCCCATTCCAAAGGATCCTTTGATCTTAGGAACGCCTTCATCTTGTTTTTCCATATGTTGTATTCCTTTCCATTAAAGTACGGCGGTCTGGTATTGCTTTGCCCTTCTACCAGCCTTGGAGCTAACATACTAGCCACAGATCTTTAACTCTGAAGTAAAACACTTCAAACAAAATGAGTACACAGGTTCCGATACCAATTGAGATAGCTAGTATAAGCACCTAGAAGGGGGTGAATAGGTATAAAGAATATTTTCTTGAGATAAGAGAGCAATACTAAGTAGACAATAGAAATGAAGTTCCCTTTTCATTAACAAAGGAAATTATGATCAAAGTAAAGCAGAGAGTGGGGAAGAGAAAATGAACACATAAATTATAGTGGTTTGGCTTATTCCAAGCCTACGTCCACTCTTCCGCACTGACAGCCCACTGGCTGGATTTCACTATGAACAAAAGATATGTTACAGCAAGGCTCTCCATTGATTCCACAGTGTATATACTCTACCACACTTCCTCAAGGTTTCTCAAGAATATGGACTCTCTTTTGTGTACAAGATTTCGCTCAGAAAATGAATTGACTAAGAACACAGAGTTTCAAACTTTGGAATTCTTCTATCGCACACACACTCAAACAACTGGAACGTCTTCCTTATATACTTCTTTATGCCATCATACCCGTTGGCACTTACCATAGGAATTCTTCTAATCTTATCGTTGGACAGAATCAATTAGGAAGATCATTCGAGCTATTTAAGGAACATGTCGATAGCCCATCAATCCTACTCGCCCATACAATCAGGATCTCGGTTTCCATAAGTAGAACCTTCCAAGTATACTTCACCGATCATCGGATCCTCAATCTTTGAATCAATAAAGGATTCCGTTATGTCATATCCAACCAAGAGATCTTCTCCAGTCGATAAGGTCAAATCCTTAATGAAACATCCAGTCCTGGATAGCCCTTCTTTGACGGATTAGAAACTGTCAATGAGAATAGACTTTGAGTCTTGAGTCTGGCAATCCAGAGGTCTTCAGACTTTAAATAGTAGAGTCTGCAAATCTTCAGACTAGACTGATGAAAACGTTTTGTTAGCTTCAAAATACTCCAGGAAGATTTCTCCAACAGGGACAACATTGGTCAATTTTCAAATAGTCTCGGATTTGATCGGACATTGATCGATAATTCACGGACCAAATTGAACAAATTAAATGTCTAGGGACGAGATTGCACATCAAGTGGAAGTTTAAGGACTGTTTGTGACATTTTCCCTTCTTTTCTCGCTAAACGTGGATTGGGACGACTCTTGTTAGACATTTTTTCCTCATTTTCACTATGAAGAAAAAACATAACATAACTCTTCCTTTTACTTCCAACTGAGCAAAGTTGGGAATTCCTATTTTTTGCCGACACTTTTTCCCCATTCCTTCCTCCCCCCTCCCAAAAAAATTCACTTGTCAAATCCAATTTGTTTTGGAATTTAGTTTAGTATATATCCAAATAGGAACTCCGGGTCAGGCAACAAGTAAAAATTATATGATAGTGAAAAAATCACGACAAGGAATTACAAGGCTAGCATTTTATTATTAGCAAACAATTCATCTCATAATTTGGTGTATGCCTCTAGTGGGATAAAAAGAGAGTTAAATGTCATGATGTATTATAATAATGACACGTGTAAGAAAAGCTTTCCATTGGCATATATTTTGGTACTTAAACGTCGATAAACTTTGATACACTTGCAGAGGTAGACCTAGCCACAAGTCTTGGTCTTCTTGGGCTGTAGACGGAGACCTAGCTGCAAGTCTTGGTTTTCTTGGGCTATAGATGGAGACCAAGCTGCCAGTCTTGGTCTGCTTGTGCTGTAGCCATGTCTCCGTCAATTACGAGCATCGGATGGGGGCGTGAATTACAAGCAAGTCTTGGTCTTCTTAGGCAATAGATGAAGACTTACCTGTTGCAATATAATACGCGGAAACGATAGGATCTTACAATTTACGTTAACGCGAAATCACTGGAGAAATAAACGAAAAATAATAAGGATACCAAAAATTTACATGCTTTGTTCGGAGTAATGGTACCTACGTCCATGAGGAGAGCCACAGCAGCAAATAATCCACTATAATGGGAATCAAAGTTTACAATCACTCACACGCTCAAGCATTTCCCACACCTAGATTTAACCTCAAATCCAAAGTGTTTATAAATAAACAATTCACTTGAACAAATGGAAGGACTAGATGGAACATTTGTTAATAGTTCATGGACCAAATTGAAGAAATCGAAAGCTTAGGGACAAAATTGGTCAATTTTCAAATAGTCGGGGATTAGATAAGACATTTTTTGATAATTCATGGACCAAATTGAACAAATTAAAAGTCTAGGGACGAGATTGCACATCAAGTGGAAGTTTAAGGACTGTTTGTGACATTTTCCTTTCTTTTTTCGCTAAACGTGGATTGGGACGACTCTTGTTCGACATTTTTTCCACATTTTCACTATGAAGAAAAATCATAAGATAACTCTTCCTTTTACTTCGAACTGAGCAAAGTTGGGAATTCCTATTTTTTTCCTGACACTTTTTCCCCATTCCTTCCCCCTCCCCCAAAATTCACGTGTCAAATCCAATTTGTTTTGGAAATTAGTTTAGTATATATCCAAATAGGAACTCCGGGTCAGGCAACAAGTAAAAATTATATGAGAGTGAAAAAATCACGACGAGGAATTACAAGGCTAGCATTTTATTCTTAGCAAGCAATTCATCTCATAATTTGGTGGATGCCTCTAGCAGGAAAAAAGAGAGTTAAATTTCGCAATGTATTATAATAACGACACGTGTAAGAAAAGCTGTCCATTGACATATATTTTGGTACTTAAACGTCGATAAACTTTGATACACTTGCAGAGGAAGACCTAGCTGGAAGTCTTGGTCTTCTTGGGCTGTAGACGAAGACCTAGCTACAAGTCTTGGTTTGCTTGTGCTGTAGCCATGTCTCCGTCAATTACGAGCATCGGATGGGGGCATGAATTACAAGCAAGTCTTGGTCTTCTTAAGCTATAGATGAAGACTTACCTGTTGGAATATAATACGCAGAAACGACAGTATCTTACAATTTACGTTAACGCGAAATCACCGGAGAAATAAACGAAAAATAATAAGCATACTGGAAATTTACGTGGTTTGGTCTGAGTAACGATTCCTACGTCCACGAGGAGAGCCACAGCAGCAAATAATCCACTATAATGGGACAATGAAAGTTTAAAATCACTCACACGCTCAAGTATTTCCCACACCTAGATTTAACCTCAAACCCAAAGTGTTTATAAATAAACAATAAAATTGAACAAATGGAAGTACTAGATGGAACATTTGTTAATAGTTCAGGGACCAAATTGAACAAATCGAAATCTTAGGGACAAAATTGGTCAATATTCAAATAGTCGAGGATTAGATCGGACATTTATCGATAATTTAGGGACCAAATTGAACAAATGAAAAGTGTAGGGATGAGATTGCACATCAAGTGGAAGTTTAAGGACTGTTTGTGACATTTTCCCTTCTTTTTCGCTAAACGTGGATTGGGACGGCTGTTGTTCGACATTTTTTTCTCATTTTCACTATGAAGAAAAAACATAACATAACCCTTCCTTTTACTTCCAACCGAGCAAAGTTGGGAATTCCTATTTTTTTCCGACACTTTTTCCCCATTCCTTCCCCCCCCCCAAAATTCACTTGTCAAATCCAATTTGTTTTGGAATTTAGTTTAGTATATATCCAAATAGGAACTCCGGGTTAGGCAACAAGTAAAAATTATATGAGAGTGAAAAAATTACGATGAGGAATTACAAGGCTAGCATTTTATTATTAGCAAACAATTCATCTAATAATGTGGATGCCTCTAGTGGGAAAAAAGAGAGTTAAATTTCACGATGTATTATAATAACGACACATGTAAGAAAAGCTATCCATTGACATATATTTTGGTACTTAAATGTCGATAAACTTTGATACACTTACAGAGGAAGACCTAGCTGCAAGTCTTGGTCTGCTTGTGCTGTAGCCATGTCTCCGTCAATTACGAGCATTAGATGGGGGCGTGAATTACAAGCTAGTCTTGGTCTTCTTACGCTATAGATGAAGACTTACTTGTTAGAATATAATACATGGAAACGATAGGATCTTACAATTTACGTTAACGCGAAATCACTGGAGAAATAAATGAAAAATAATAAGGATACCAGAAATTTACGTGGTTTGGTCTGAGTATCGGTACCTACGTCCACGAGGAGAGCCACAGCAGCAAATAATCCACTATAATCGGAGAATTAAAATTTACAATCATTCACACGCTCAAGTGTTTCCCACATCTAGATTTAACCCCAAAGCCAAAGTGTTTATAAATAGACAATTCACTTGGACATAAACTCATGGCACAAAATTACTGCACGTTGAAGTTGAAAACAAAAACGCGCGCAGCTCTCTATAGCTTGACGTGTGCAACTTCTACGTCCAGCACCTTTTCTTTTGTAGGGTTTGTAACCCGCTTCACGCACACCGAAAGGGAAATTCATGTGCCCAAAGGTCAAATATTTGACCTAGGCGCACCAGCTCTTTTTTTCAACTCCACGTGCAGAGATGTTTGCTTCCTTTCCTTTGTAGATTTTATATTATGTGTGCCCAAACGTCAAGATCTTGACTTTTGGGCCCCACGAGGATAACTTTTGGCTTCTGTAGTAGATAGAGGAAGAGGGAACCTTTGCTCCCCTTTTTTTTTTTACTTTATTTTATTATTTCCTCTTTTGTAAATTTTCAAGAGTCCAGCGAAGCTTTTTCATCCAATTTGAAATCTACTTAGGAAATCTTTATCAACAAATTCGATTTAACAAATCGTTATCTAAATTCAAACTCGAGATATTAATTTAACAATTCTCCACCTTGGCTCGATGTTTGAAGCCAAGTTATAGTGCTCATCATCCATGTTGCTCTCCCAACGCCCCGATGGGCGCTTACTCTCCACAGATGCCAATAGAGCTCAAGCAGAGCTTGAGCTTCGCCAAAGGAATAGATTTAGCTATCATCATGTCTGCCGGGTTATTTGCTGTAATAATCTTTTTAACAATAACATTACCTTTAACTAAGACATCTTGGATGAAGTGGTACCTGATGTTGATATGCTTTGTTTGCTCGTGATAAACTGGATTATATGCCAAACATATCGCACCTTGGTTATCATAGTATATATCCACACTTGTATGTTCTAACCCAAAGTTCGAGAGCAAATTTTGTAACCGTATCGCTTCCTTTGCTACAAAGGTTAATGCCATGTATTCTGCCTTAGTTAAAGACAAGGCAATGTGATCCTATAAAGACGATTCCAACTAACTGCACCACCCGCAAGCGTAAACACGTACCCTATGAAAGATTTGTGATCATTCAAGTCATCGGCGTGATCTGAATCCACAAAACCAGTGGTCTCACTGCCATTACTATCCCTCCAGTACACTATACCCATGTCTATTGTCCCCTTCAAATATTTGAAGATCCATTTCATAGCTTCCCAATGAGCTTTACCAGGACGCTCCATATAGCAACTAACCATGCTTACAGCTTATGAAATATCAGGCCTAGTACACACTATAGCATACATAATACTACCCATGGCACTAGAATAAGGAACACGGGACATATGCTCCTCCTCCTCCTCAATCCGCGATAATAATTTAACTGAAAGTTTAAAGTACTTTGCTAAAGGTGTACTTACAAATTTTGCCAACTGCATATTAAAACGTGCCACGATCTTCTCAATATATTTCTTCTGAGATAGACGTAAAACTCCTGTAGTCCTATCACGCAAAATTTCCATACCCGATATTTTCTTTGTAGCACCTAAATCTTTCATCTCAAATTCAGCATTTAATCGCCTCTTCAACATATCAATATTAGACATATGCTTAGTTACTATCAGCATATCATCAACATATAAAAGTAGATAAATCAAAGAACCATTCTCTAATCTTTTAAAGTAAACGCAACTATCCATCTGACTTTTCGAGTAGTCTTGACTAGCCATGAAAGCATCAAAACATTTATACCACTACCTAGAAGATTGTTTTAGCCAATACAAAGATTTCTTCAACAAGCAAACATGATCTTCCTTACTCAGAATAGCAAATCCCTCTGGTTGCCTCATGTAAATCTACTCCTCTAACTCACTGTGAAGAAACGCAGTTTTCACATCTAATTGCTCTAACTCGAGATCCTGCGAAGCAACTAAGGCAAGTAGAACACGAATAGAAGTATGTCTTACCATAGGAGAGAACACCCCATTGTAGTCAATGCCCTCACGCTGTATATATCCCTTCGCCATAAGTCTTGCCTTATACCTCCCTGCCTTGACATCGAGAATGCCCTCTTTATGTTTAAAGACCCATTTACTTCCGACAATTTTTTGGTTCTTGGGTACTTTGACTAGCTCCCATGTCTGATTTTGATGGAGTGATTATATCTCTTCACTCATAGCCCCTAACCACTGCGACGACTCCAAACTGGCTATTGTCTCAGAGTAAGACGAAGGCTCATTTGTCTCCACCTCATCACCTACAGTCAATGCATAAGCAATATTTGTATAACCATAATGTACTGGTAATTTAATTTGCATTCTCTATCTATCTATGACTAAAATGTGCTGCGGCTTTGCAGGTTATTTACTATCACCGACTTCAGGAACTGCGGCTTCATCTGCAGTCTTAACTTTTGTTACATTCGAGGTCTCCGGAGTCTCTACCTGAAGCTCCACCTCATTAATGATACCATGATATGTCTTCTCTGTTGGTTGTGTCTCAGAATTCCTCCATTGAAGCATTACAGTCTCGTCGAAGATCACATCTCTGCTGATTAGAAAATCGAGTGATTTGGGATCGGTGCACCATAGCCGGTAGCCTTTCACCTCATGTGCATAATCGAGAAATATGCACTTCTTCGCCCTCGGCTCAAGCTTACCATCACTCGCATGAGCATACGCAAGACATCCAAATATACGTAACCTAGAGTAATCAATAGGTTTCCTCGACCATACTTCCTCAAAAGTCTTCCACTCGATAGCAGATGATGGAGATCGATTAACCAGGTAACATGCCATGTTTACTGCTTCGGCCCAAAATTCCTTGCCAAGTCCTACATGCGAAAGCATGCATCGAGTTCGGTCAAGTAAAATTCTATTCTTCCATTCCGCCACGCCATTTTGCTATGGTGTCCCAAGTACTATGCATTATCTCACAATATCTTCTTTCTCGCGGAACTTGGTAAAATCTTTACCATTAACTCCATCCCTTCTCATGTACTTGATTTGTTTATTTGGCTGCTTCTCAATTAATGCCTTAAATTTCTTGAACCGATTAAACACATCATATTTGTGCTTCAGAAAGTATACCCATACTTTCCTCGAATGGTCATTGATAATGTCGGCATATATTGGGCACGTCCTTTTGAAGGAACCAAAAACGGGCCCTAGAAATCTGAATGAATATATTTAACTGGTCGTTTGGTCAAATGAATAGCTATAGTAAACTTAACTCGGTGCTGTTTCCAAAAAAAGTAGTGATCACATAAGTCTAGCTTCCTTGTCTTTTGACCCTTCAACAACCTACTTTCACTTAGCATCATCATACCTGCCTCGCTCATATGCCCTAAACGCATATGCCATAATTGAGTCAAGTTAGAATTTGACTCACTTGATGAAACCGCAGTGGTTATGGTCATGATCTCTCCCAGTAGATGATAGAGAGTATTCACTTTCTTCCCCTTCATCACTATCATGACACCTCGAGAGATCTTTAGTACTCCACCTGTCACGCCCCGAACCTCGAGCACGTGCCCATTCCTCAGTGGTCAATAAAATTGTGATGTCCCAGGACGCATTGCTGACCCATTCATTTTAATGCACATGCAGAAGTGAATTACTCATCCCCTGACAATAACAAACATGAGATAGAAAAGCAGACAAAATTTCAAATCCACACATTATTAAAAACCACAATTTGGTTTACAAACGGAGGCCAACTCTAGGTTTTAAGCACATGAAATCTATCTTGAAAAAGAACATTTGAGCCATCCATGCTCAACCCTTCCACTTCAAGCTCCGGGTTCTTCACCCTAGGGATTTGAAAAGTTGAGCCCATGATGGGGTGACACGATGTCTTAGCAAGTCCGCCCCCTAAACTCCGACTAGGAAGGAAATATGCCTAAAGGCCATATATGCACACACAAGACAGATGACTTACCTTTACCTCAATTCCTTCTTACAAGTCAGTCCGATTCATATATTCGATGAATTACTTCAATTCAAATCAAATCGAGTCCTTGACCAATCGATCCAATCGATTCCATACCGTTGATACCAACTCTCAGTCAACCTAATCAATACTATCTATCAAATCGCTTCATTGAAATGATCACTACTCACCAAAACTAATATACAATAAATGCTCGCCTAAGTTGATGTAGATAGATAGTATAGCTCACCGAAGCTAATATAGATAGATAATATAGCTCACCGAAGCTGATACAGATAGATAGTAGCTCACCAAAGCTGATTAATGCTCACCTAAGCTGACATATGCTCACCAAAGCTGATATAAGTATATTATACTCATCTACTGACAATTTCACCGTTTTCATAATACCTGGTAAAAATAATCATGTGCGGGTAAACAGTAGACCTCAGCCAAAAGTATAATATCTTTACTTCATAAAATCCTACTAATTATATAGTTGATAAAAATATTTTTGGCCCGTAAACCGATGCCTGGTAATTTTCTAATTAAATATTGAAATTATTAAATTTTGGGATAAATACTCAAAAGTACAATCACTACTCAATTTGCACAAAATAGCATTCAATTAAATAAACCACGCATACCATTGCGATCAGCACGAAATTCCGATCACCGGCTATCCTAGTATAATTTTTGAAAAATAATAAATAATTAAATAATTACCAAAATTAATAAAATAAATATCAATAAATGCCATAAATGCAAACTTAGGCCAGAAAAGCCTGATTAAATACCCAAACGGGCCCGAAAAAATTCCGCACCTGTCTACATAAATAATACAACCTATCTAGTCTCTAATTATGCTACTCTAACCACCTAACATGCAATAACGATTATTAAATCACTAATCCATTCTAACTAACCACATAATCCCTAATTAGCTTAAACTTATCAACTCTTAACCATCATTAATTCCCTAAGCAGAGATTAGTGAGTAAACT
Organism: Eucalyptus grandis; assembly: GCF_016545825.1. NCBI lineage: Eukaryota > Viridiplantae > Streptophyta > Magnoliopsida > Myrtales > Myrtaceae > Eucalyptus > Eucalyptus grandis. The sequence continues at coordinate 9,494,837 of NC_052620.1, forward strand.
CACTAGATTAGCGAGCTAGTGAGTTCACTGTGACGGCAACTCAACGGCAGCCGAAACTCGGGCTTATGGCGGCGCCAACGGGAACCTGGACTGAGCCAAAAATGGCCAAGGAAGCTCATGGTTGAGTTGGTCTTGCTGCTTTGGTTCTATGGAGGTGAAAATGACAGCTAAATGGGTGTGGCTTGAGCTTGTCTCGGCGGCCGCGGGTGGTGGTGCGGGTGCAACATGAAGATGGAGGAGATGTTGGCTTGCCATGGCTGTTTGGTGGTGTACGTGGGAATCAACTAGGCTGCGACATAAACGCTTGCTGTGAGGGGAAAGCAGACGAGGGGGAGGGGTCGCTTGGTGGGAAGCAACTGAATTCGGTCTCCGCTGGAGTCAACTCCAGGGGATTTCTGTTAGGGGGCTCGACTCAATGTAGCTGAAATGGAGACATGAAGAAGTGGGGCGCCGATCTTCGTGGCCGCTACAGGATTTGATTGTTGCTGGGGAGGCTTGATCCACTAGAGTTGACTGGAGAAGTGAGTTGGCGAACGAAGGAGGATGGAGCGGTGGAGTTGATGTTGGATGTGGTAGTTCTATGAGTGGAGATGGGGCTGTCGGATTGGGGGAGTCATCGATGAAGGGGAATCGGTGGGGATGGAGAGAACGTGGAGGAGCTGGCATCTTCGACTAAGCCAAAGAAAAAGGCAGAAAAAATTGAAGGATCGTGGGAGCTGCACGCGAAGGAAAGGAGGGGGGACTGGTGAGGCATGAGAGAGAAGCTTAGATAGAGGGGGGCAAAAGTCAAAGAAAATATCACAAATTCATCATTCCCTTGGTCTCAAAAGTCTTCATGTATATCCCATTTGTCCCTCACATTACTTTCTTGCACAATATTTCACAAATAACTCAATTTTGGTGCCCAAAGTTGTAGCCCCACACAAGCCTACGAATTTCCATAAATTGGATTTCAATTCAATCCAATTTGATGTTCAATTTTGTTGAGGAAGAAGCCCCACATAATTTCTACAATCTCCCTTCACCAAATAGCTCACTTTGGAGGCCAAAAATCCATTCAATTTAGCCCATTCGAATTTCCTTTCGTTTCTGAATTGTCCGAATTAGATTTTTCGAAAAATCCCGAGCTTGCTGAAATTTTTTCAAAGGATGATTCAACGTTCCTAAAATAAGTCGTGACACGACAGAACTTTCAATTTATGAAATCGGACTCAAATTCGCGGTTAATTTCAATCTGGCGCGATTTTAGTGTAACCTAACTTACTGGGTAGCTTTTAGGAATTTTTAGTGCAATTGACCCGTGGTCGATTATTTTTTAACCACAATGTATATTTTCAAGACAATGGCGACTCTCAGTTATTGTGAAAATCTCGAGGTTTCAAATACGGGCATAGGATATCCAAAATGACAGAAAAAGCAGTCTAGTGCTGATTAACAAGAATTTTGCAATCAGGTGGAATCACCTACACTTAATCACACACCTCTATTGAATTGACCTATCTTCAGTCTCTAATCAATTTTTAATTGTGCCGTAATGACCTTTGCAAATTAGCACGGTCGAGTAGTTGATTTCTGGTCAAATTCCCAAATCTATTGCGTTAAAATCCATTAATGGCTTCACCTTATATGTTAGTTATCTCGTGAGTAGCCTACTCAGAGAAAAGAACTATAGGTGCGTCGATAAAAAACCCAACTTATCCAATCAAAAATAGAACTTAAAATCCAAGGTGTCACAAGTCTTCCCCTCTTATAAAAATTTCGTCCTCGAAATTTAAATTTTTACCAATCCTTAAACAAAAAGGTGGGGGGTACAGTCGTCTCATCAAATCCTCACTTTCCCAAGTTGTTCTTTCAATACTGTGGTGTTGCTAAACTACTTTATCCAACAAGATCGTCTTGGTACGCAAAATCTATTCTTTTTTATGCACAATCTGAGCCGGGCCTTCCACGTACGGCACTCGATCGCCCACGTCCAATTCCTCAAAACTTAGCACATGGGTCGGGTTAGGCTCATACGTCCTCACTATCGACACGTGAAAGACGTCATACACTTGCGCCAATCTTGGCGATAATGCAAGGTAATATGTTAGGATCCCGATTCCTTCTAGAATTTCAAAGGGACCTACGTACCTCGGACTCAGATTTCTTTCTTGCCAAGGCGCGAAGTACCCCTCATTGGTGACACCTTTAGAAAAACGTGATCACCAACTTAGAATACCAAAGGCCTTTGATGCTTATCTACGTGGCTTTACTGATGGCTTTGAGCGGTCTTTAATCTATCTCTGATGATTGCAACTACATCTACTAACTGTTGGACTAGCTCCGGGCTTGTGATATTTCGTTCTTTGCCCGCTCTGCCATACGACGCTTCAAAGGAGCCATCTGAATACTTTGCTAGTAGCTCTGAACCTTAAGTCTCAGTCTGATGTAATCATCACCGGCACTCCATGCAGACGAATAATCTAACACACATATAACTCTGCATACCTGTCCAAATCAAGGTCATTTTGTACTGCGATGCAGTGAGCCGACTTCGTCAGTCAATCGACCACTACCCAAATTGAATCATTACCCTTTTGACTCCTCGATAAGCCTATCACAAAATCCATCGTGATGTGTTCCCATTTTCACTCGAGAATCTCGAGAGGTTGCAGAAGTCCTTCCGGCTTACAATGATGTGCCTTTACTTGCTGACATATCAGACACTTAGCAATATGCTTGGTGATGTCCGCCTTTATACCGGACCACCAGTAGTATTGACGCTGATTCTGATACATCTTCATACTGCCAGGATGAATGCTGTAACTGTTATGATGAGCTTCTAATAAGATTTCCTCTTTCAGCTCTAATCGTTAAGTACATACAATCGTCATCGGAACCTCACTGTTCCATTCTTAGAAATCTGAAAATCAGCCTTGCTCTCCTCTTACAGAATTTTCAAAACATTTGGGTCTGTCAACTGGAGCATCTTGATCTTTATCTGCACTTTCAGTTCAATTCTGAGAATGGCCATAAGATTCAAAAGGTGGCTTACCTCAAATTTGAAACCCGAATCTCGAGCTTTCTCAAGTAAAGCCTATTCCTTAATCATCATCTGTGCGACTGAAGACTTTCGACTCAAAGCGTTGGTGACCTTATTCGCTTTTTCAAGGTGATACAAAATATCACAATCATAGTCCTTCAGGAGTTCCATCCAGCGATGCTGTCTCATATTCAACTCCTTCTAAGAGAATAAGTACTTGAGACTTTGATAGTTTGTGAAGATCTTGAATCTTTCTCCACACAAATAATGTCTCTAAATCTTTAGAGTGAAAATGATTGATGTGAGTTCCAAGGCGTGCGTCGGGTAATTCAATTCAAAGTGCGATAGTCAGCTTCTGCTTAAGCTCTAGGAAACTATGCTCGCACTTGTCGGTTCACACAAACTTCTCTTTCTTCTTCAGTAGTCGAGTCATCGGTGACGCCAAAGCTGAAAATCCTTTCATGAACCTTCTGTAGCAACCTATCAAACCCAAAAAGCTTATGATCTCTGTCACTGTAGTTGGTCTTAGCCAGCTAATAACTGCTTCAATCTTGGTCGGGTCCATGGAGATTCCTTTGCTTGAAACCACATGACCTAGAAATGCAACACGAGTCAACCAAAACTCGCACTTGCTAAACTTAGCGTACAACCGATGAATCCTCAGGGTCTGAAGTACCATTCTCAAATGACTCTCGTGCTTCTCAGCACTCTGGAATACACCTCCATATCATCGATGAACACAATCACAAACTAATCCAGATACTCTTTAAACACTCGATTCATCAAATCCATAAAAGCAATTGGAGCATTCGTTAAACCAAACGGCGTTACAGTAAACTCATAATGGTCGTATCGAATACGAAATGCTGACTTCGGTATATCCTTCTTTCTGATCCTCAACTGATGATACCCTGTCCTTAAGTCAATCTATGAAAATATCAACACTCCTTGCAACTGGTCAAACAAGTCGTCGATTCTCGATAGTGGATACTTATTTTTGATCGTCACCTGATTGAGTCGAAGATAGTCAATGCACAAGCGGAACGAACTATCTTTCTTCTCTACAAACAGAATTGGTGCTCCCCAAGGTGATGCATTGGGACGTATGAATCCCTTATCCGACAACTCTTGCATCTGCACCTTTAGTTCTTTCAACTCAGACAACGACATCCGGTAAGGAGCCTTAGAGATTGGCTCTGTCCCGGGCACTAACTGGATCCTGAGCTCAATCTATCTCTTTGACGGCAAGCTTGGCAATTATTTTGGAAACACCTCAGAAAAATTCCATACCACAGCTAGGTTCTCCATATTTGGTTCCTCAACTGTCGTATCCACTATAGTTGCTAAGTAGATTTGGCAACCTACATCCAAAAACTGGTTGCCTTAAGTGATGAAATAAAAAGGGATCAAGGGTCCTTTTCAACTCCTAGTAACTAAAAAATTTCACATGCTAACTGATCAAACTGTATCACATCACAACAACAATTCATCACAACAAGAGGCTCCTTGAGCCAGCTCTTTTCATATAAGACATCAAAGTTATACATAAACAAACTAATCAAGTACAACTATAGTCAGTGATTCTTCTTTCTACTACTTTATTACAACAACTAAAATTCTACAACCTTCACTCAAAATTTTGCTGCGCCACTCTGATAAAGTCACCTCAAAAGCATTCTTCCTTTGGTTGGTGCATGGTCGGTCCATTCATGTCCCTTTCGCCATCCTAATGGCGTCCTATCTATGGTAACGGTGCTTGTGCTCCCTTAAACCTACGCAGACGATCCTTATACTGGTGGTCTTGCTGGCCACATTTAAAACAAGCTCTCGTCCTTTTAAAACACAGGGCAGATCCGTGTATTTTCCTACAGACATGACACACGGCATTTAAATTGGGCGTTGGCTTTCCAATCCTACTCTTCCGGTTGGGTGGGATGGGATACCCTTCTTCCGACATCGGTTTCTTCCCTAATTGGTTGTCATCTTTGTTTGAACTGAATCTTAACTCATATTCGGTAGCTCGCTCTCCAATCACCGCTTCAGGTTGGGACTTAGCAGGTGCGACAACAACAGCGATTACATCACTGGCGGCAGTGATGGCAACGGCAACAGCGGCGAGTCAGTCTTGTGCTTGCTAACCCAACAAGTTCCCAAGATTCACTAGCGCCTAAACAATCCCTTCAAACCTAGGATCGCTCGGTGCTGCTACACTAGTACCGGCCTGTGGCGGTACTCTCTCACTTGCGCTAGCTTGAGTCGACGCTCTACCACGACCACAACCTCCTTGGTTACTGACCTTAGTCGGCATTCTACCCCGAGTCACAGGTCCAATGGTTCTCTTTCTAGGAGTCCTCTGCTCTTGATTGCTCATTCTACAGATTCTTTAAAAAAGCCTACTTCCAATTCCACACAAAATTAAAAGCTAAGTAATCCCAAACAAACAATTTATCGAACACCTATCACAAACATGCGCCAGCGTGAAATAAAGGCCAATCCTACTAATTATCCCATAAACTCATCGCACCTTATCACTCCAACTATCGACCAACTCTGATACCACTCCGGGCGGGGATGTCACGCCCCAAACCTCGAGTACGTGCCTATTCCTCGGTGGTCGATAAAATTGCGACGTCCCAAGACGCATCGCCAACCCATTCATTTTAATGCACATGCGGAAGCGAATTACTAATCCCCTAACAATAAAAAATGTGGGATAGAAAAGCAAGACAATAAATTTCAAATCCAAACATTATTAAAAACCACAATCTGGTTTACAAACAGAGGCTAACTCTAAGGTCTAAGAACATGAACTCTATCTTCAAAAAGAACTTCAAAGCTATCCATGCTCCTGACCCTTCCGCTTCAAGCTCCGGGTTCTTCACCCTAGGAATCTAAACAGTTGAGCCCACGACGGGGGTGAGACAATGTTTCAGCAAGTCCACCCCTAAACTTCGACTAGGAAGGAAATGCGCCTAAAACCATTTATACACACATAAGACAGAGGACTTACCTTTGCCTAAATTATTGCCCACAAATCAGTACGATTCATATATTTGACAAATCACTTCAATTCAAATCAAATCATCCATCAAATCAAATCGAGTCATCGACTAATCGATCCAATCGATTCCATACCATTGATACCAACTCTCAGTCAACCTAATCAATACTATCTATCAAATTGCTTCATTGAAACGATCACTGCTCACCAAAGTTGATATATAATAAATGCTCGCCTAAGCTGATGTAGATAGATAATATAGCTTACCGAAGCTGATATAGATAGATAGTATAGCTCACCAAAGTTGATTAATGCTCACCTAAGCTGAAATATGCTCACCAAAGCTGATATAAGTATATTATACACATCCATTGACAATTTCACCATTTTCATAATACTTGGTAAAAATAATCGTGTGTGGGTACACAGTAAGCCTCAGCCAAAAGTATAATATATTTACTTCATAAAATCCCACTAATTATATAGTCGATAAAAACTATTTTGGCACTGTAAACCGACGTCCATTAATTTTCTAATTAAATACTGAAATTATTTATTATTGGGATAAATACCCAAAATTACAATCACCATTTAATTTGCACAAAATAGCATTCAATTAAATAAACCACGCATACCATTGCGATTAGCATGAAATTCCGAGCACCGGCTATCCCGGTATAATTTTAGGAAAATAATAAATAATTAAATAATTACCAAAATTAATTAAATAAATACCAATAAATGCCATAAATACAAACTTACGCCGAAAAAGCCTAATTAAATACCGAAGTGGGCCCAAAAAAATTTCGAACCTATCTAGATAAATAATACAACCTATCTAGTCTCTAATTATGCTACTCTAACCACCGAACATGTAATAACGATTAATTAAATCACTAATTCGTTCTAACTAATTGTTAGAGAAAACTCCTTAACTGTTTTGAAGCTGACAAAACCTTTCAAAAAGTCTAGTCTAAAGACTTGCAGACTCAAGTGTTATAGTCTGAAGAATTCAAGACTCATCCATTAAAGTCTGAAGACCAAGTAGACTTTATTCTCAAAGTTTGACCTCATTGACAGATTCCAGACTGACGAAAAGAAGACTTATCTAGATGCAAGTTTTAAGGATTTGGTTTGTATGGTTGAAGAAGATCTTACGGTCGGAGATAGCACCTAGTGATCAATTATTCTTATTGGAATCAATTTAGACAATCAGATTTTGAAAGGCGAAGTATACTTGGAAGGTTCTACTTATGGAAACCTAGATCCTGATTGTATAGGCGAGCAAGATTGGTAGGCTATCATCACATTCCTTAAATGACTCGATATCTCCTTGATTGATTCTATCCAACGGGTAGATTGAAAGAACTCCTTTGGAAAGTGCCAACAGTTATAGAGGCATGAAAGAGTATATAAGGAAGATGCTCAAGTTATTCGAGTGTGTGCGTGAAAGAAAAATTCCAAAGTCTGAAGCTCTTAGGTCTTTGCTATTTCAATCGTTGAGCTTATCTTGTACTCAAAAGAGAGATAAAACAATTGTGAGACCTTGAGAAAGTGTAGTAGAGTTTCTACACTGTGGGGTCAAGAAGGTGAGACTATAAAATCTTTTTTGGTTCATAGTGAAATCCAACCAATGGACTGTCAGTGTGGGAGAGTGGACGTAAGCTTGGTCTAAACCGAACCGCTATAAACTTTGTGTTTCTATTATCTTTCCCTAAACTCCTTATTTTAATTCGTAGCTTCACATAACTGCTTATAGTCATTTACATCTTCAGTCTATTATCCTCTAGAAACGAGCTAATTTGTTAAGTCTCGCAAAAATTTCTTTTAACACCTATTCACCCCTCCTCTAGGTGTTTTTACTAGCCTTATCAATTGGTATCAAAGCTTGTGTACTCATTTTATTGAAGTTTTTTTACTTTTGAGTTAAAGATCTATGGCTAAGAATATAATGTATGGAAAAACAAGATGAAGGCACTCCTGAGATCGAAAGATCCTCTAGAATGGGATGTAATAGAAAAATGGATCATTCCTAAAGCTACATCAACCTCAGAAAGAGGAAAAGAAGTTGTAGATGCTGGCGAAATGGGACAAGAAGAAATAACCAAGAGACAAGCTCTTGATGCTAAAGCTATCTACTCTTTATACTGTGCTTTATCTCCTACTGAGTATAATAGAATTTCATCTTGTAAAACAACCAAAGAAGTTTGGGATAGGTTGCACATTACCTATGAAGAAACTGATCGAGTTAAAGAAACAAAAATCAATATTTTACTCGAACAGTATGAAGCCTTCAAGATGAAGCCAGGAGAATCTATCTCTGACATGTTTAGTCGTTTTATAGAAATTGTAAACGGTCTAGCATATCAAGCTCAGCCAATCTTAGGATCAATGAAGGTTAAAAAATTGCTGCATAGACTCTCCAAAAATTGGAATCATATGAAGACTTCAATAAGGGAAACTCAGAGGATCATGCCGCTTTCTGTAGACGAACTGGTTGGCACACTGTAATCATATGAAGTGGAGTAAATCAATGAGGAAGAAGATCGTAAAGGTAAGAAGTCAATTACTTTAAAATCTAACGATGATTCTGATACAGATTGAGAAGATGATATGGACGATGAAGAACTAGCACTCATGATAAGGAAATTTAGAAAGTTGAATAGAAAAGGCAAAAGATTCAATTGGAAAAAGCAAAGCACTCAAAAATTTTAAAAAAAATCAACTGAGGATGATGAAGCCAACAAAGATGTGATCTATTTTGAATGCAAGAAAAAGGGATGCATCAGACCCAACTGTCCTCCGTTGAAGAAAAAGAAGGGAAAAACTGAGAAATACATAAATGCTCTCAAAGCAGAGACATGGAGTGATATTAAATGCGAAGAAAGTGATGAAGAATATGCCAATATATGTCTAATGGAAAAATTAGAGTCGGACTCAGAATTTGAAACGGATTTAGCGAAATCGAGGTCACTATCAAGAAAAAAAATTAAATGGTATTTGGATAATGGTTGTTCGAGACACGTGACTGGAGATTCAAGTTATTTTATAAAGCTTGTGCATTTAAATGGTGGAAAAGTTTCTTTTGGTAGAAACAGCAAAGAAAGAATTGTTGGGTGTAGAACTATGAAAATTGGAAGTCTCACAATCAACAATGTCTTCTTGATGGAAGGATTAAATTATAATCTACTTAGCATTAGTCAATTGTGCGACACTCGATTTAAAATCAATTTCCAAGAAGGAATCTGTTGGGGAACTAGTAAAGATTTTTCTCAATCTTTCACTGGACAAAAACATGAGAATATTTATCTTCTGGATATAAAACTAGAGAGTTCTCAATGTCTCATATAAATTCAAGATGAAGCGAATCTTTGGCATCGAATGCTTGGCCATGTTAATATGACGTAGATTGCCAAGATTTCCTCCAAGAAACTTGTTCATGGACTTCCTAGTCTGACTTACCAAAAGTCTGAACTATGTACACCATGTGTTTTGGGAAAACAGGTTAAAAGTTATTTTAAGCCTATAAATCAAGTTTCTACTAATCGTGTTCTACAGCTTCTGCATATAGATCTATTTGGATCAACTAGAAGTCAAAGCATTGGTGGAAAGAGATACTGCTTAGTAATTGCAGATGATTATTCTCGATTTACTTGGGTTTACTTTCTAGCAAGTAAGTCTAAACCTTTTCTCACTTTTCAAAGTTCGCCAAGAAAGTTCATAATGAAAAATGATATTCTATTTCAAGCATACGGACAGACCATGGAAGTGAGTTTGAAAATCAAGACTGCCAAATTCTGTGATGAATCTGATTTTTAGCATGTTTTATCCTCTCCATACACACTAGAACAGAATGGAGTTATGGAAAGAAAGAATAGATCTTTGTAGGAAATGACAAGAACTCTTTTAATTGAAAGTAATATTTCCTCTCGTTTTTGGGCTGAAGCAGTTTCTACAGCTTGTTACATTATTAATAGAGTATTTTTAAGGCTTATTCTAGAGAAAACTCCCTATGAGTTATATAAAGGGAAAATGCCAAATGTTTCTTATTTTCATGTGTTTGGTTATAAATGTTTTGTTTTGAAATATGCAAATGATCAAATTGGTAAATTTGAGGAGCAATTTGAGGAGAAATCGACGAAGGAATTTTCCTTGAATATTCAACCACAAGCAAAGACTATAGAATATTCAACAAGAAAACTCAGTCTGTGGAATAATCTATGAACGTCAAATTCCAAGACTCTATGCAGAATCAATTGAATCAGACTCAACTTGAAGAATCTAAACCTACTCAAGACTTGACAAAGTCTATCTCCCCTGAAGTGATTCAGACTTCTGAAAAACAACAACAAGCAGAAATTGAAGACTCAACTAAAATAGAAGATCAGTAAACTGTTAGACCAACCAGTAACTGGAAGCACAAGTTTAGTCATCCCAAAGAACTCATCATCAGCAATATTGATGAAGGGATTCGTACCAGATCCAAAAGGTGAGAAGAGTCTAGCGCTCTGGCACTTATTTTTGAAATATAACCCAAAAGCATAGAAGAAGCCTTAGCTGACGAAAGCTAGATTGAAGTTATGCAAGAACTCAAATAGTTCAACATCAACGATGTTTGGGAACTAATTCCTACACCAAAAAGTAAATCTATTATTGGAGCTAAATGTGTTTTCAGGATCAAGATGGACGAGAAAGGAAAAGTGGTCAGAAACAAAGCAAGACTCGTGGCCAAAGGATATACGCAAGAGGAAGGGATAGACTATGATGAAACCTACGCACCAGTGGCAAGGTTAGAGGCAATTAGATTATTACTTGCTTTTACCTACTATAAAAATTTCAGGTTATTCCAAATGGACGTTAAAAGTGCATTCCTAAATGGATTTATCCAAGAAGAAGTCTATGTGGAACAACCACCTGGATTTGAAGATCCAAAAAGACCAGACTCAGTCTTCAGACTGAAAAAGACTATATGGATTAAAGTAAATACCTCGAGCATGGTATAACAAGTTAAGTAAGTTTCTAATTCAAAATGGTTTCGTTAAAGGAAAAGTTGATACTACTTTGTTTATTAAAAGAGAAGGTAAATATTTTATACTCATTCAAATCTATGTTGATGATATCATATTTGAATCATCTAACAAAAAACTGTGCAAGAAGTTTCTAAGTCTATGTAGGATGAATTTGAGATGAGCATGATGGGTGAATATCTTTCTTTCTCGGATTACAAGTGAAACAATTGAAGAAATGAATTTTCATGCACCAAGAAAAATATGCAAAAGACCTCATCAAAAAGTTGAGATTGAAAAATTGCAAAAAGACTGAGATACCAATGCCAAGTTCTTTGAAGCTAGACAAAGATGGAGGAGGAAAGAAAGTTGACCAGAAGCTCTACAGGAGTATTATTGGTTCACTTCTTTATCTTACTACTTCTAGACCTGACATTATGTTTAGTATTTGCATTTGTGCTAGATTTCAATTAGATCCCAAAGAATCTCATCTAAGTGCTACAAAACGTATCATCAAATATGTTGCAGCTACTTCAAAGTTAGGTCTGTGGTATCATAAAGAATAGGACTTTACTCTCCTTGGATATTCAGACGCAAATTTAGCAGGTTGTAAAGTTGATAGAAAGAGTACATCTAGTACTTGTCAATTGCTAGGAAACAGGACAGTATCTTGGTTTTCAAGAAAACAAAGTATTGTAGCTCTTTCAACAGCAGAAGCGGAGTATGTGGCTTTTGGAAGTTGTTGTTTTCAAATCTTGTGGATAAAGTAACAATTGAGAGACTTTGGAATCGAAGACTCATGCATTGAGATCAAATGCAACAACACCAGCACAATCAATCTCACAAAGAGTCCAATTATTCATTCAAGAGCAAAACACATAGAGATTTGACATCATTTTATTAGAGATCATGTTCAGAATGGAGAAGTCATAATACAGTTCATCGACTCAAAGAATCAGTTGGCAGGCATATTTACAAAGCCATTGGAGAAAAGTCTATTTGAGTCTATTTGCACTAGACTGAACATCTCATCTTCTATCGAATAAAGTCTCGGAGGTGTTTAAGATCGAGGTAAAGTCCGAAGGTGTTCGACTTAGAATGACTAAGAGTTACGACTTTAAGTTATTTCGATTTTAGTAATTTAATTTTTAGATAAAAATTTGAAAAGGTATGTTTATTTTCTGAATCATTATTCACTTATTTTTAGAAGTTATCATTTGCAGTTTTTGAATTTATGGTAGTTTTTTCAAAAAGGCAGTTTTTCATTTTCAAAAAGCCGTTTTACTTTTTCCTTTATGATGATCATATACTTCATTTCGTTTGCTTTATCTACTGTTATTTTTCTTCTTCGTTTTTATTCACAAACCCTAGAATACAAAACTTCACTTTCTTACTTTTTTCTCTCTAGTTTAATCCATAAAGTTTTCATCTTTTTTTTGCGAATCGAGTTCGAGAAATCTCTCAAAGGCAAAAGACAATGTCTTCAAGAAAGTCTTCCGGAATCGCAAATAGGGGACCACGGCACATGCCCGAGGGTCCTACGCACTTTGATTTAACTGAGGAAGATGACTCTTCTCAATAGCAGCAACCAAGTCAGTAACAATATTCTCAACAACGTTAGTCTCCTCCACCGTCTCAACTAGAAAAAGAAATAATTGAAGAAGTTGAAGCTGTAAGTTAAAAGGAGGAGGTACTACTATGTTTTTGATCGATGAGTATCTGAGAGAGAGAGGCTATAGGAATGAAACTTTATTCTTGCGCGATATGGAGAAATTGAGCATTGCGGAAAAAGGCTTGGCTGAAAAGACTTTCGCTAACTTTCCTAGTGACCTGCGTTTTAGCACGTTTAATCAACCTAAAGGGAAAGATGATGATGAGAGGATGTTCACACATTTTAAGCCTAGGATGGGTGTCACAGCGAACATTTGTGGTGAAAGGACGGATCTTTTTCGTTCTAAGGATCACAAATGAACTTACTCTAAATTGTTGAAGTGAGGGGTTATGAACCCTAGAACTGTGGATTTTGATTTTCTTGACTCATTGAAAGTAAAACTGAGGGAAAAGTTTGCACTCCTTCAACTCGAGCGTTTTTGCTCTAAGACGACTGTTGCTCATCTAGAACTTACAGCTTATTTCTATTATAATCTATCCTTTTTAGATGTGAATAGATTTTCGTTTACTGTTAGAGACAAGAATTTTGTAGTTGATGTGAACACTCTGGCTGATGTGATTAGGGTGGAAAGAGTGAGTTTCTAACCAATTAGTGTGTCTGTTGCTCACGCTACTTTGGAGCTTGTTTGGGATAGAATTGCTGAAGGTCGAATTTCATACTCCATAATGAATGCTTCCAATATCTTGCTCCACAAAATTGTGATTAATTGTCTCAGACCCAAATCCACATCGAAGACTAATGTCTCAAACTCTGAAGCAAAGCTAATGTACATCATTAACATTGGTTACAAGTTCTCTCTGCCTCACACTATCCTTATGCACATGTATAGGACAATGGTGAAGGACAAAGGGCAACTCTCTTATTCTACTCTTATCACTCCTTTGTTTAGACATTTAACATTCAACCTCCCAAAATTCTGTGTGTTCGAACCATTGATCCAATGGTAATGGGACTAAAGATGGTTTCCAAGATGCGTCTGAAGGAGCTAAACAATGGTTTGGAGAGTATTAAGGTGAAGACCCCTATCAAGACAAGACAAGACTCTACAACAAGAAAAAGGAAAGGCAAAGAGCCCATAACAGAACCATCTAAGAAGAGGAGAGCACTCATCTTGCAGAATGAAGAAGATGAGCACGACATAACTCTCTCTGCCTTGAAAATTTTATAGAGGTTTGTTAGCTTTCTAGAGATAGAGGATCGAGAGAACTGAGATAGAGAAGAGACAGAGTAGAGAGATGAAGAAAGAGATGCGATAAGGATAGAGGAAGAGGAAGAAAGAACAGAAGAAAAAGAGAGAGGAAGAGAACAAGCAGAAGAAGAGGATCATGATGATTCTCGTGCAGAGGAAGAAGGCCAACATCCCCAAGACGATGAAGAAGAGCAAGAGCAAGAAGAAGAATATTTTTCTCCACCCAAAGGCATTGAAACAGGGGAAGCTGCTAAAAAAAGAGGTACTTCTTCACTTGTTTTTATTAGTGATGATGTTAGTCATTCTCCTGTCGATCCAGAGGATGTGTATGCCTCTCAATTTCCTGAAGATGGTAATGAGGCTTCATCTGCAAGTCTGGATGTTCGTGCTGAAGTTCCATCATCAGTCAACACTCCTCAAACCAATCGTGCTGAAGCGAGTACTCAAACCAATAATACAGCAGACTTTAAGAGACTGCTCGAGCTTCTTGTGGACATCAAAGCTCGGGTTTCTGGATTGGACTGTGAATTTAAGAACTTGCGGTCTGCTCATCAAGCCACTTCAGTTTCTTTGCACGACCAAGTACAAGCCCTTAATCATCAAGTTGAAGCAAATGCAAAGGGTGAGGATATCGAGCATCTAAAGGAGAACCTAAGGAAGCTTGAGGAAACTGTCAAGTCTATGGGGGGTTTCCAACTCATTCGCATCCCCAAGCAGCCCTGATTTTACCCAAAACTTTTTTCATGTTCATCACTTTTTGCTATTGACAAAAAAATGGAGAAAGTTTGTGCAGATTTGAATTATCTTTTGATGACTTTTGCTTGATTTGATGATTTGACCTTGGTTTGATTTTGGTTTGCTTTCGGACTAGTGAACTTTAGATATTTGACTGTTATTTGGATTTGAATTTTCTTGCAGCAATTAAGATTGTGATTTTGATTATGGTTGAATAGTTATTTCTTATGCAGTATTAACATGTTTTCTGTGGTTGTAGAATCAATACTATCCAGGCCTTAATTAATTTATCTTTCTGCAGGAAAGTTTTGTCACCATCAAAAAGAGGGAGATTGTTAGAGAAAACTCCTTAACTATTTTGAAGCTAACAAAACATTTCCAAAAGTCTAGTTTGAAGACTTGCAGATTCAAGTGTTATAGTCTGAAGAATTCAAGACTTATCTATCAAAGTCCAAGACCAATTAGACTTTTATTCTCAAACTCGACTACACTGACAGATTCCAGACCGATGAAGAGAAGACTTATCTAGATGCGAGTTTCAAGGATTTGGTTCGTACGGTTGAAGAAGATTTTACGGTTGGAGATAGCACCTAGTGATCAATTATTCTTATTGGAATCAATTTGGATAATTAGATCTTTTGGAAAGGTGAAGTATACTTAGAATGTTTTACTTATGGAAACCTAGATCCTGATTGTATGGGCGAGCAGGATTGGTGGGCTATCATCACATTTCTTAAATGACTCGAGATCTCCTTGATTGATTCTGTCCAACGGGTAGATTGGAAGAACTCTTATGGAAAGTGCCAACGATTATAGAGGTGTGAAAGAGTATATAAGGAAAACGCTCAAGTTATTCGATTGTGTGCATGAAAGAAAAATTCCAAAGTCTGAAGCTCTTAGTTCTTTGCTATTTCAATTGTTGAGCTTATCTTGTACTCAAAAGAGAGATAAAACAATTGTGAGACCTTGAGAAAGTGTAGTAGAGTTTCTACATTGTGGGGTCAAGAACGTGAGACTGTAAAATCTCTTTTGGTTCATAGTGAAATCCAGCCAGTGGGCTATCAGTGCGGGAGAGTGGACATAGGCTTAGTCGAAGCCGAACCATTATAAAATTTGTGTTTCTATTCTCTTTCCCTGAATTCCTTACTTTAATTCATAACTTTACATAACTGCTTATAGTCGTTTACATCTTCAGTTTATTATTCTCTAAAGACAAGCTAATTTGTTAAGTCCCGCAAAAATTTCTTTTAACACCTATTCACCTCCCTCTAGGTGTTCTTACTAGCCCTATCACTAACCACCTAATCCCTAATTAACCTAAACTAATCAACCCTTAAGCATAATTAACTCTCTAAGCAGAGATTAGTGAGTAAACTCACTAGATTAGCGAGCCGGTAAGTCCACTGCGACGACGACGCGACAGTGGCCGAAACTTGGGATTATGGTGGCACCAGCAAGAGCCCAGACCAAGCCGAAAATGGCCAAGGAAGCTCACGGTTGAGCTGGTCTTGCTGCTCCGATTTTGTGGAGGTGAAAACGGCGGTTGAATGGGTGCAGCTTGAGCTAGTCTCGGTGGCCGCGGGTGGTGGTGCAGGTGCAACGCGAAGATGGAGGAGCTGCTGGCTTGCTGCGGCTATTTAATGGTGTATGCGGGACTCAACTGGGCTGCAACAGAAACACTGGCTGTGAAGGGAAAGCAAACGAAGGAGAGGGGTCACTCGGTGGGAAGCAGCCGAATTTGGTCGCTGCTAGAGTCAACTCCGGGGGATTTCTATTAGGAGGCTCAACTTAATGTAGCTGAAATGGAGACATGAAGAAGTGGGGCACCGGTCTTCGTGGCAACTGTAGGATTCGGTCGTTGCTGGGGAGGCTTGATCCGTCGGAGTTGACTGGAGAAGTGAGTTGGCGTACGAAGGAGGATGGAGCGGTGGAGTTGATGCTAGACGTGGCAATTCTGTGAGTGAAAATGGGGCTGTCAGTTTGGGGGAGTCACAGACGAAGAGGAATCAGTGGGGATGGAGAGAATGTGGAGGAGTTGGCATCTTCGATTGAACCAAAGAAAAAGGCAAAAAAAAAAAAAAAAAACCGAAGGATCATGGGAGTTGCACCCGAAGGAAAGGAGGGGAGACCAGTGAGGCATGAGAGAGAAGCTTAGAGAGAGGGGGGCAAAAGTCAAAGAACATATCACAAATTCATCATTCCCTTGCTCTCAAAATTCTTCATGTATATCCCATTTGTCTCCCACATTACTTTCTTGCACAACACAAATAACTCAATTTTGGTGCCCAAAGTTGCAGCCCCACACAAGCCTACGAATTTCCTCAAATTGGACTTCAATTCAATCCAATTTGATGTCCAATTTTGTTGAGGAAGAAGCCCACACAATTTCTACAATTTCTCTTCACCAAATAGCTCACTTTGGAGGACAAAAATCCCCTCAATTTGGCCCATCCGAATTTCCTTTCGTTTCCAAATCGTCCCAATTAGATTTTCCAAAAAATCCCAAGCTCAAAAAATTTTCGAAGGATGAGTCGACATTTCTAAAATAAGTCGTGACACGATAGAACTTTCAATTTCTAAAATCGGACTCAAATTTGCGGTTAATTTCAATCTGACGCAATTTTAGCGTGACCTAACTTATCAAGTAGCTTTTAGCATTTTTTTGTGCAATTGACCCGTGGTCGATTATTTTCGAACTATAATGTACATCTTCGATACAGTAGTAACTCTCGATTGTTGTGAAATTCTCGAGATTTTAAATACAGGCACAGGGTATCCAAAACTATAGAAAAATCGATTTAGTGTCCTATCGACAAGAATTTTGCGATCAGGTGGAATCACCCACACTTAATCGCACACCTCTGTCGAATCGACCTATCTCCGGTATCCGATCGATTTTTAATTATGCCATAATGACCCTTACAGATTAGCATGGTCGAGCAGTCAATTTTTGGTCGAATTCTCAAATCCATTGCTTTAAAATCCCTTAATGGCTTCACTTAATACGCTAGTTATCTCGCGAGTGGCCTACTCAGAGAAAAGAACTATAGGTGCATCGATGAAAAACCCAACTTATCCAATCGAAAACAGAACCTGAAATTCAAGATGTCACACCACCTTCAACGGTGTACCTACACCCGATGTCATCAAGTGTCCCTAGAGAAATAAGGTTCTTCTTGAGCTTCGGTACATGCCTCACATCTATCAATGTCCACACCACCCCCATCATGCATCCAAATCCGAATTGTCCCTATCTCCACAGCCTTACAGACTGCATTATTCCCAAACGAACTCTACCATCATTTGTAGTCTAGTAAGTAGTAAACCAGTTCTTATGAGGCGTCATATGATAAGAACACCCCAAATCTAGCACATATTCGTCTCTTGACAACGTAGTAGTCACACATAAAACAGCTTATGCATCATTAGTGCTCCCTTCAGCAACGTTTGCCACACTGCTTGTGGCATTCTGCCTATCAGCTTTAGTCCTCCGCTTTGGACAATCTGTCCTAATGTGCCCCTCCTTGTGACACTCAAAGCACTTCACGCGTCCTTTGGACTTACTATGGCGTGATTTTGATATGCTTTTACCTTTGCTACTACTAGGCCTGTCACGCCCCGATCCTCCGAGTGCATACCCAACCCTCTGTGGTCAATCAAGTAGCGATGTCCCAGAACGTGTTGCCGACCCATTCATTTTAATACGCATGTGAAAGCAAATAAATAAATCCCTAGACAATAGAAAGATGGGATAGAAAAGCGTGGTCACAAATTTTTCAAACCACAACACCCTTATATATACATTAGACTAAGTTGTATACAATATTAGCCGGTATATACCAAGTCTACAAAAAGGGGAGGTTAAAGGGCTACAGATCCTCTAAGCATTTGAGTCTTCAATTGAATACTCCGAGGATTCTGGATCCAAAAGACTCGAGTCCACCACTGAACCATCTGGAGGGTCAACCGTATGCTCGCCAAAAGCTATCTCTAGCACTGACCTAGAAATCTTAGACTTCGAAATGGGGCCTTCTCTGGGTCCATCTCGCTCATAACGATACCACGATCTAAATTTATGGGGTAGACCCGCATCAACCTAGACAGTAGATCTTACGAGTTTGTAGACCCAGGCTCCTTGGCTCCCACGGAGGGAAATTTGAGAGTGTTGTTCGGTGACCTTCTTTGGCTAACCAAAACGCTTAGGAGGTACAACCATCTAAGAACTTGTAAATATTATCCCACAACGGGATGAGACAACATCTCAGCTTGTTCACCCCCTAAACTCCGACTAGAAAGAAAATACACCTAAAGTCAGTACGATTCATATAATCCACGAATCACTTCAATTCAAATCAAATAATCAAATCAAAACGAGTCATCAATCAATCGATCAAATCGATTCTATACCATCAACATCATTTCTCAGTCAACCCATTCAATACTATCTATAAAGTATGATCACATTAAGGACTACTCACCTTAAGCTGAAGATAAATAGTATAGCTCACCAAAAGCTGATAATTAATATATCTCACCAAAAGCTGATAACAAAGTATATTGCTCACTTTAAGCTGATAATTAATATAGCTCACCAAAAGTTGATAACAAAGTATATTGCTCACTTTAAGCTGATATATTGAAGCTCGCAAGTTGATATAGTATACTCATAATGCTCACCAAAGCTGTGCAATACTTAATATGCTCATAAAAAACAGCATCAAAAACTGCTAGAGTATACTGCTCACCAAAAGCTGACATATCAAAGCCCACAGGCTGATATAGTATACTATTCTCATTTACTAACAATTTCACCATTTTTATCATACCCAATAAAATAATCGTGTGTGGGTACATGGTAAGTCTCAGCAACAAATATAATATCTTCATTTTATAAAATCCCACTAATTATATAGTCGATAAAAATATTTTTGGCGTTGTAAACCGACGCATTGTAATTTTCTAATTAAATACTGAAATTATTAAATTTTGGGATAAATATACCAAAATTACAATCCACACTTAATTCGCACAAACCAGCACTCAATTAAATAAATCATGTATACCATTGCGATCAGCACAAAATTCCGATCACCACTGGTCTAATTTCTGGAAAATAATAATTAATTAAATAAATACCAAAATTAATTAAATAAATACCAATAAATGCCATAAATAGAAACTTAGGCCGGAAAAGCCTAATTAAATACTGAAACGGGCCCGAAAAATTTCCAAACCTATCTAGATAAATACTACAACTTATCTAGTCTCTAATTACGCTACTCTAACCACCTAACATGCAATAACGATTAATTAAATCACTAATCCATTTTAACTAACCACCTGAACCATACTTTGTCTAAACTAATCAACCCTTATGCATAATTAACTCCCTAAGTAAAGTTTATAGAGTAAACTCACTGGATTTGCGAGCCGATGAGTTCATTACGATAGGGACGTGAAGGTGGACGACAAACTCCAAAGTGGCGGCACCAAGCGAGGCTGGGGAGGGGTCCAAAGCGGGCCTCGAAGCCCATGGGACTTGCTGGGTTTCGGATTCTAGACAGTGGGCCAAGAGAGCTGCTCGAGCTCAGCTTGGGTTGGAAACAGCGAAGGTAGCTGGCGGACGTGTTACAGCAGATTGGGCGAAGGCGGACAGCGACGTACAGCAGCCCAGGCGGCGAAAACGGCTTGCGACGGTGGTTGGGCAGGCTCGAGGGACGGGCTGGATGAGGAGAGAGGCGGAACGGTGCACGGGATTAGCGCAGTTTGCATGGGGCTCACGAGCGTGTGACGGCAACGTGGCGAGGGCAGGTGGCTCGGCGAGCGGTCAACAGTGAGGGAGGGGTGTGCTGCTCGGTTCTCTGCAATTTTAGAGCTTCAAAAAGGCTAACAATGGGGAAAGCAAATGTGGCATCCCAAAATTCAAGACATCCTCTAGAGGAATTAAAGCCTATAATTAGGTAATGAAATTACCTATGGTTTATGCTTTAACCATTAGTCTCCTTTTAAGACTAAGTGATATATGCTTGTGTTCATGAGTTTTTGAATTAGTATTATAGAATAAATTTATGAGGATGATTTATTCTTAGCCATGTGAAATTAAAATTTGAAATCTATAAAAGGACAAATTTAAGATGAATAATTGAGAAGTGGAATTGTGGATTTTAATTAGGTTGGGCCTTAGGCCCAAGAGTGGATCTTTAATGGGCCAAGTTGGCCGGCCCATTGAAGCCCACAAGTGGGCTGCCGTCGACCAAGGGGGAGGAGAGTGGCTGGCCCTAGCCCAAGCCCAAGCCCAAAGCCCATCTTGCATGTGTTATGACAAGTGACAAGGAGGTCTTCATGTATTGGCCAATTTGAGAGGCAATCTAATGATTGCAAATGATGAGGAATTGGGGGAATAAAAGGGAGAGGAGAGAGAGAGGGTGGCCGGTTGAGTTGTTCGGCCAAGTGAGAGAGAGAGAGAGAGAACCGTGCGAGAGAGAGAGAGGCCGAGAGAGGAGAAGCCGAGAGGAGGAGTCGCCCGTCGCCGCTGCACGCCGCCCGCTCGTTCGCCGTGTGCCGTCGTTCTCTTCGGTCTAGAGGCAAGTTGGGGTCCTCTTGCTGCTCTTGCATGTGTGTGTGTTACATGTATGTTGTAGAAAAGTCGAATTTTGGGTGATTAGGAGGGGGAAACCGAAGCTTGGATGACTTGTTCTTGAGTTTGCATGCTGTTTTCGCATGAACCGCCTGCGTCAGAATCTTGTGAGAGCTTGCATGCATGTTTTGAGTTCGATTTTGACTTTGATCTCTTCATGAAAGTTGTAGCTAACATCTTAAAATACAACATACTAAAATTTGGTGCACAATTATGGAGATTTATGGGGTCAAACACTCATCCTACGGAGATGCTAGATCTGGAATGTTTTCGCATGAACTGCCTGACCCAGAATCTTGTGAGAGCTTGCATGCATGTTTTTAGTTAGATTTTGACTTTTATCTATTCATGAAAATTGTATCCAACATCTTTAAATATAACATACTAAAATTTGGTACAAAATTATGGAGATTTGAGGATTCAAACTCTCATCCTACGGAGACACTAGATCTGGAACTGTTTTGCTGACCTTGTGGTAGATTTGTGGTTGCATGTTGAATTTTATCAAGAATATCTCTTCTACTTCTTCATGAAACTTGTATAGAACATCTTCAAGACTAACATACTCAAATTTGAAGTAAAATGAACAAGTACAGCCTAGTGAATCGACTTACTCTTGAAGACGGTAAATCTGGAGACGCGGTACTGGACACCCGAGACTTCATGGACCCATATGGAGACTGTCTTTTGGAAATTTGACTTAGATCCCTTCATGAAAGTTGTAGGGGACATCTTGAAGTAAAACATATCCAAATTTCAGAGGGAACGAAGAAGAATAGGTAGGTGAAAACGCAGTATTTCGGAGAAACATGCACTGGACGTTTCGGTGTTAGATCCAGAAGCTTCGTGTGACTGTAGAAAATAATATAAAAGGAATTTGGCTTATAAGTCTTCATGAAAAATATAATTTAGTGTCTTGGCTATAACTGGGTAAAATTTCATAATTTTTGGAGGTCCTTTGGATATTTTAATCAAATTATTTCGGAAACTGTGCATTCTGTTTTTATCCGAAATTACATGCTGTATTTGTGTGAATTATAATTTTGTGTGGAATTCGATTGGCCTTGTGTTTTTCATGAAATTATTACCCTATTGTCTTGTCTATCACTAGCCTTAATTTCATGATTTTTGAGAATCATATGGATATTTAATTTAAATATTTTTGAAATTGGTACAAGCTGGGATTTAAATAAATTTCAAAAAGAGGCATGATAAATGGACTATTTTAAATTGTATGAATTCCATGAATTTTATCTTTATGGATGATTGTACCTTGTTGCATGTATGATGATGACTGTTAATGCATGTATAGATCGAAGGATGAAAGTGATTTTATTTGCCATTCATCATGTGCCATGTTAAGTTGAGACCTAAATTGGTAAACATGATCAATGATAAATGAGGAATCTGTTTGTGGCGGATGATAATTCCCTGGGAGTATCTGGATGCCCGGGATGGGGGGTGCCGGATGCCTGGAATGTATAGAGATACATGGTCGGATGGCCCTGGGAGTATCAGGATGTTCGGAATGGTTGGGTGCCGGAAGCCTCGGAGGTCTTTGCCCGAGGGGATGCCTTGTGATGCTAGTGCGAGATGCCCGGAATGTGGGGGTGCCGGATGCCCGGTGGCCTTAAGTGGC
This sequence comes from Eucalyptus grandis, assembly GCF_016545825.1. NCBI lineage: Eukaryota > Viridiplantae > Streptophyta > Magnoliopsida > Myrtales > Myrtaceae > Eucalyptus > Eucalyptus grandis. Next base: position 9,517,738 of record NC_052620.1, read on the forward strand.
TGAATGCCGGAGGTTTTTCTCGCGATGCTAGGATGGGGTGCGAGTGTAAAGTATGAGATGAAATTGATGATCTTGAGAAAGGGTGATGTGGTGATTGAATTGAAAGTTAAAAGTGGAGATTGAATCATGCATACATGACATGATATGATGATGATCACCTGTGGCATGATGACATGATATGATGATGATCACTTATGGCATGATAATATGCATGTATGATATGATATGATGATGATCACCTATGGCATGATGATATGCATGTATGATATGATGATGCCATGATGACGATGACATGTGTATGATAGGATGATGTCATGATGATGGTGATAAATGATATGATATGATAATGATGATATGTCTAGGACATAATGATGATGGCATATGTATGATATGATGGCGACCTATAATATGATGAGACATGTGTATGACATGATGATGATAACCTAGGACATGACGACATGTATGTGTTATGATTGTGATGAAGATGTATGATGGTATATGCATGGCTTCAAGGTAAGCACGCATGGATGCATGAATGGCATGTACGATGATGTGATTGTATTGTATGATGCATTGAGTGGTTATTGGATTCTTTTACCTGCTGAGTGGTTGTACTCACCCCTTCGGGGACCAACATTTCAGATTAGCAGCATGCCGCTCCCTGCTGTCACGCGGGATGTATTTTACGGCCTACCTTCGGATGTAGAGGTCGAGTGCGAGGAGTTTGAATGTCCCTCTGTTCCTGGTCTTACGTATATTCGAGTGCGCTGTTTAGTTATGTACGATGTGGGCCTGGCTGGGGATCCTGTTGTCCAGGAGTTCATATCCGTCCATGTTCGACGCAATGGAGCGATGCGTGGGATGCTGCCGCCATCACCGCCTGATGCACCGGGATGGGTGTGAGGGCCCGTGCGTGTCAAGTAGGAGCTGAAACTTTTTGGGATGGTTAGCCGACACTAGTGATGGGGGATCTTGCATGTGAGTTGTAATGGGTCGACTGTTTCTTTTTGGGTTTAGGCCGAGTGTGGTTTCATGTCCTGGCCTTTCCTTTGATGTACCGACCCAAGGAAACCCATCTTGAAAATATGTAAATAAAGTGTCGTGGCTTTGTCTTTTCTCATGGTATTTAGTGGTGTGCAATTGTATCATGGTTGTTGGAGGGAGAGATGGCGATGTTATATTTTGCTTCCGCTAATGAGTCGCGCTGGGACCGTTTTTTTTTAAAAGAATGCCTATGATTTACGATGCTTCTTCTAAGAGGTGTGGTTAGTGTTCCATTAGGTGTAACGTCAAGTGCATGTGGCGACCCTAGGTGGTTCAGGGTGTCACAGCAAATGCAAAGGAAGAAGAAGGGGATAGCCAAGCTTGGAGGGTCCCAATTTGCTCTATCCTCACCCTTTTGTCCCCTTGGCTTGACCCCACCAATTTGTTGGCTTCCTCAACAAATTTTCCAGCCACAAAGCTTCCTTTAGAAGTTATTAAGATGGTTTGAAGGTGGTGGACCAAGGGGGCTATGAATCTAAAGTATTTTCTCCTCAATTTGGACCAATCTCTCTTTAATTAAAGTCAATTTCGGCCCTATAAAATCCATTGTGGTGTCCTCGATCAAATTGACATTTTTCCTTGTCAATAAAACCAACTTGCATCCCAAAAACACGAGAACAAATGGTCTCTTGAATTTTCCGGACAAAACGGCCCTATTTTGACTTTTCGCCAAAAATCTTGGTTTGTAGAAAAATCTTCGGAAGATGAGTCGATATTCCTAAAATGACTCGTGACATGACAAAACTTTCAATTTCTAAAATCATATTCAAATTTGTGGTTAATTTTAATCTGACGCGATTTTAGTATAACTTAGCCTACCAGGTAGCTTTTAGAAATTTTTTGTGCAATTGACCCATGATCGATTTATTTCGAGTCATAATGTACATCTTCGACACATTGGTGACTCTCAATTGTCATGAAAATCTTGATGTTTCAAGTACGAGCACACGATACCAAAACGACGTAAAAATCAGTCTAGTGCCGATCGACGAAAATTTTGCAATCGATGGAATCACCTACACTTTGATCACCTATCTCAATCGAAACGACCTATCTCTGATCTCTATCACTTTTTAAATAGTGATCTCTACAGATGAGCACAGTTGAGTAGTCGGTTCTTGGTTGAATTCTCAAATCCATTGCATAAAAATCCCTTAGTGGCTTCCCCAGATAATCTAGTTATCTCATAAGTGATCAATTCAGAGAATAACACTATAGGCACGTCGATGAAAGGCTCGCTTTATTTAATTGAAAACAAGACTGAAATTTCAGAATGTCACAAAACCCTCGATGTTGTGCTCTACCCCAAATCGTCAATGCTTGTGCTATTCCTTGTGCTAGACCATCATTTCGCAACTTTCTCTGCCACTCCTTAGAGAATAAAGAGGACTTTACCTCTTCTGAGGTAATTATAGTACACCCCTGTAACAGTGAATCAGTAAAGTGCTCCCATGACTCTAATAAAGAAGCTAACAACATCATGCCATGTTCTTCATCATCAAGTATCTTACCGACATTCTTCAGATCCATCATGAGTTTATGAAATTCATCTAGGTGGGTTCTGATAGACATACATTCAATATATCTAAATTGAAACATCTTTTTCAACATGTACAAGCGATTGTTCAAACCTTTCTTCACATAGAATGCTTGAAGTTTTGCCTATAATGTTGCGGCATCCTTCTCTTCAACAACCTCTATTAAAACCACATCCGACAAATTTAATAGGATTGTGCTCTTTACTCTTTCCATTAACTCTACCCTCTCAGAGGATTTCATTATAATAGGCAACTCATCTTCACCATCCAGTGTCTTGGCCAAACCTTGAGTTGTCAATAATGCCCACATCTTGATGCTCCATAACAAAAAGTTGTTGCTCCCACTAAACTTCTCAATTTCAGATTTCCTCTCAGACATAATTGTAATAACAGAATTTTCAGATAATAATCAGACAAGTAAAAGCTCCAAATCACAATCAAGAAATATGATCCCAACCTCTTATACCAATTGTTGGAATATAATACGCGGAAACGACAAGATCTTGCAATTTACGTCAACGCGAAATCACCAGAGAAATAAACAAGAAATAATAAGGACACCAGAAATTTTACGTGGTTCGGTCCGAATATCGATACCTACATCAACGGGAAGAGCCAGCAGCAAATAATCCATTATAATCAGAGAATCAGAGTTTACAATCACTCACACGCTCAAGTGTTTCCCACACCTAGATTTAACCCAAAACCCAAAGTGTTTATAAATAAATAACTCACTTTGACATAAACTCACGACACGAACTTACCGCATGTTCGAGTTCGAAACAAAACACGTGTGGCTCTCTGCAGCTTGACGTGTGTGACTTCTACGTGTAGCTCCTTTTTTTCTTTCGTAGGGTTTTTAAGCCACTTCACGCACGCCAAAGGGGAAATTCGTGTGCCCAAAGGTCAAATATTTGACCTGGGCCCACCAGCTCTTTTTTTCAGCTCCACGTGCAGAGTGGTTTGCTTCCTTTCCTTCGTAGCTTTTGTATTATGTGTGCCCAAAAGTCAAAGATCTTGACTTTTGGGCCACCAAGATAACTTTTGCCTTTTGCAGTAGATAAAGAGAAAACCTTTGCTCCTTTTTTTTTTTTTTTTTGACTTTATTCTATTATTTCCTCTTTTAAATGTTCAAGAGTCCAGTGAAGCTTTTTCATCCAATCTAAAATCTACTTGGGAAATCTTTATCAACAAATTCGATTTAACAAATCATTATTCGAATTCAAATTTAAGACATAAATTTAATACTACCCGCAAAATCTTGGTCTGCTTGTGCTTTAACCACGTCTCCATCAATTACGAGCACTGCGTGGGGGCGTGTGTTTACTTTCTATCCTCTTAATATTTTCAATCGAAGAAGAAAATAATTTGAATAATTATCGCCTGAGTACGACTCAACAAGATGATGTCAGTTGTATGGGTAGCTCAAGATATTAATATAAAGCCTGCATGCATAAATCTTCCTTACACTTCTCTCTTCGAAAATCTCCACTGCTTGATGACAATGGAAAGATCAATTACAGCTTTCAGGTTTGCGCTGCTTGCTTCTTTAGCTTCCACACTAGTCCTTGTGGTTCAAGCCCAACCAGGTCTCTCTCTCTCTCTCTCTCTCTCTGTACAATGTTATTGCCTATAGCGATCCATGAGTTTTGACCCTTTAATGAAACAAAATGGTCTCTTCTTTATATTCATTCTCACTTGCTCCGGTGTCAAACCGACGGTATGCAATGGCATGGAGTTGTGTGAATGATCAAGATTCACTGAACTTGTTCCAATGTTCCAATAGAAAAATTGCAGTTTTATTTCATTGATATTTTCTTTTCTCTAAACTTACAAGGTCTTATCATTATTGATTGTGGGGCACCCATTGAATATACCGACAAGAACTCCAATAAAACATACAAAATGGATGATGAGTTCATAGGCTCCGGGGAAAGCATGCCGATATCCCAGGAATATCAACGTGAGCCACGGTATTTGAACGATGTAAGGATTTTTCCCCATGGAACAAGGAATTGTTACACTTTGAGACCAGACCAAGGCAAGAATAGAACCTACTTGATTAAAGCATACTTTTGGTACGGGAACTATGATGGGATGAATCAACCTCCTCATTTCGACCTATACATTGATGCCAATTTTTGGACCACAGTGGGCTACGACATCATCGTTGAAGGTCTTGAACAGATCGTGTATGTGTCCAAGACAGATGATATACAAGTGTGTCTTGTGAACACTAAGAGGGGAGTTCCCTACATTTCGTTATTGGAACTAAGCGCTTTGGACGATGACATCTATCCATTAGAGTCTGGGTTCTTGCTATGCCGTTGGCGCTTCAATCTGGGAATATCGGGGATATATGAATTCAGGTGATCAATTCATTCTTGAAATACAAATGTATAGTAATCATTAGTAAAGAGAAAGATTCAGTTTTTCCTTATTCAACTTTGCCATTCTGCAAGCTATTGAAGGCACCAGTCAGCAAAGACGAAAAAACCCATGAAAAGATCAACAAATTACAACACAAAAAACTTCTAAATTATTTAACAAAGATAGTCGAAGAAAATGATCCTAGATGTCAAAGATTACACAAAAATCACTAAATGATGACACAGTATAAAAATAGAGACAGAAATGCCATTAGATCCAAGCAAAAAATTAAATGAATCATTTGGAATCTTGCACTTGTAATCCCAATCAAACTTGGTGTTTGGCGTGTGTATCAAAAACACCTAAGTTACTCCATCATAACAACTCATTGATGAATTTCTTCAAAAATTCATTACATTTGCACAAATGTTAGTATGAAACAGTATTATTTTTCACCTTGCTAATAAAAATTCATTTAAAATATGAATTTACTAAAATAGTGAAGTGAGAATTGCATAATATTACGTATTTATTTTAAGCTAATCACTGTACGTGTATTATCTACAAAATTCGAGAGAATTCTTTTTTCCTGTGTAGAATTTACATAGCATGGGGTTTGCTAGCTACTAGTTTCTGTATTGTTTAGCTTCCCTCAATCAGCGAAAATATGATAAATATATTGTATAAGTCCATAAACATAAAAAAATTTACTTTTAAGACATCGCAGTCCTTTCCTTCTTCTCCAAAATCTTGTAAATATTCTACAAATAGACAATTCGGTAAATTAATAATTTTATTTTATCTCCCACGTATTTCAAATCTAAATTTTGATCTTTTCTATCTTATAAACAACCTTATACTTTATATCCATATATGTGTTCGATTCCTTTAAATCGTACTAATAATTTCTATCTATTAATAAAACAATTCAATATGTCATGATAAAATGATTTTGCAATAATTTATGAATGTTACTTTTTGCATACACGCGACATGTGTACACTTTTGCTAGTGAATATATGATAACAGTGTCTTCCTTAGGCGTTGCCTTCAAGGTTGACCCATAAAATTCTATTCTATAAGGGATTGATCATGCTTCTTGGAAGGAATACTTTTCTAGCATTCTACGCTCATTTTGCCATCTATTTTATTACTCTTGTCTCTCTCCCTTCCTCTCTCTTCGTTATTTTTCTATTCTAGTTGTTCCTCTTTTGTATCAAAGTGGGTTTCAACCATAATATTGACATTGTATTTTGTATTAAGTTAAATAAATTACATGTACCAGACAAACGAAATATTATAGGTCAAAATATCACGTTAACTATTTCATTATCTAAGTTGCTCAAAATGAATAATGCTATGTTAACATTGGGATCTCATGCTATCGATACATTAATGATATATTTTCTTTATGCTTAAATATATATTATAAATATATACAACAATCCATACAAAGCACTGATTATGTTGAGATACACTAGAATTCGATGTCTATTCATGAAGTGCTCTTAGGACATTTGTTAATGGTTATTAATTATGCTTTGAAAATATGAATATCTCTATTTAAAGTACTCTTTTTTTTTTTTTTTTTATAGACATGTTAAATTTCAATTTCCAAAACATTTCGCTGTGTGCTTCTACGAATTTTGGTGTTCTTAACTAGTGCCCTAGACACTTGTTAATAATATATCTCTGAAACTTGTTGATAATACTCATTTTATATCAAATATATGATAATTATTGTTATTTCGAAGTTCGAAACATTCCAGCCATGGATTAGGTAAGTCCCAATCCAATTCGAACCATTTTTTACTTTACAAAAAATATTCTATCTAACATTATATTGCAATTTTCCAGTTATCACTCTACGTGCTGTGGTAATTAATGTCACTTTGACAAACATAATCATCTGCACATCACATTGCAATTTTCAAGTTTTTTTTTTTTTTTTGTCCAAAATGTTTTGCATTTAAACACCAGCGAGATGTTCGATTTTTGGCAACCCAACAACGCGTCAGTTTTTTCGCTAGTATATGGGTTGAATACAGCAGCTTCAATATTTCTGTTGCATATCCATATGAATTGGCATTTGTTAGTCACTCAATCAATTGCTTAACTATTTACTCTGAAACTGTTTGTCAAAATGCCTCACACAGTTACCCTGAAGATGTTTATGATCGGACGTGGAGCCCAAAGCACTTTTCTGACTGGTCGAAACTGAACACCACAGTTGCGATTGATTTATCTAAAAATAATAATGCGTACAAGGTTCCTGGGGAAGTTCTTCGGACCGCTGAAACAACAATGAGTTCCAGTTCTCCCTTGTATTTAGAGTGGACAACAAGTGCACTGCCAAACACTACTGCGGGATCATTACAATCGGCACGGCCAATGAAATGGATTGTGAACTTACATTTCATGGAGATTGAGAGACTGATCGGCCGGCAGAGGGAGTTCACAATTTCCCTGAATGATAATCAATTCACAGCGACGGTAAGCCTTGAATACTTAAAGCCAGTGGTTGTAGTTTCCACTCCAGTTACTGGGTCGCTCATCACCCTCTTGATTAATTCAACGAATAATTATGGAAATCCACCGATCCTCAATGCCATGGAGTTCTTTAACGTTGTTGATAGTCCAAACGTACCCACAGCACAAGATGATGGTATGCTTTCATTCCTCTACATGTTTTTATAGTTTATTTAAGCATTGCACAGTTGTGCTAGGATTGACATCAATAAATAAGTATGCAGATATTCCATTGTATATAATCAAGATTTAGGTAAGCCAATGCTAAATATACTAGTCTCCACTATGGGTCTTAAGTTATTTGTGAACTCTCTGATCTATAGTTGCTTGGTCGAGTTCGACATATATGGCTAAGTATTGCTCTGCTATCTGCTTAATTCCTTGCTTTGGCTACTTTTGCTTGGTAATTGCTAAAGAGTCTTCAAATTAAAGCCCTAGAATGTTACAAGTCTTTTGAAAAACTGAGTCTGCATAACACATGTGATCGGAACCACTTTGTGCATCTCTATCCTTCTCTTTGAATAATTGATCTTTTTTGTGATTTAAACTGCAGTGAAAGCTATCAACATCATCAAAGCAATATATCAGATTAAGAGAGAAAGCTGGCAAGGTGATCCATGTGTACCAACTGAGTACACATGGGAGGGTCTAAATTGTAGCCATGGAAATCCTCCAAGGATTACATCCCTGTGAGTCCCTCGGCAATGTTTCTTAGATAATACTAGTTTTCTCGGTGAACTTAAGAAGAATTCTTGTTCGTCATGAGAATCGAGAGTTTTATGTATCCAAGAGAAAGAACATTTAGGATGAATGCAACCTTCCAGTGTGAATGCTTAGATTGACCAAGAACTTCGTCATACTTTTGTCAAGTTCTTTGGGGGCATGATTGGAACTTCAGTGTTTTGATAGAGGGAGCGTTTGACACTCTAAGCTTCACATGGTATTGGAGAAAGCTCATAAATTGATCTCTAAGTTGACCACCCACCCCAAAAAGTCACCATCTTGAGTATTTCTTTTGGGAGGTTGCTCCATATGGATGGAGTGGGTCATGACAAGTCATACACTCATCGATTAGCAATAAATGCCCCCTTCTTCTCCATGTATTATTATGTTCCTTTTGCATTTTCTTTTACCAATAGCCTAGGGTTTCCAATTTTGTCATAAGTATTCAAATTGCATTGTGTGTGAACAAGTATTAGGTCCTCCGAAAATAGTTATTAGGTACTCTAGGTCCAAAAATAACCATAAATTACAGAAGGAGATAGTGAGACCCAAGCAAGGAGTGAGATTGATGATTCTTAACGGGCGGTCTTCCAGTACCTGAAACATTTACACCAAGAGGATCTAAAATATTTTCATTCTAAAGAATTGATTGCATAAACTTTTCTTCATTGTACTAAAATCTACTCCAAATATGAAGATGGCAATGACATGATCCTCTATTTTGATCTATGATGGCAGGAATTTGAGCTCTAGCAATTTGATGGGCAATATAACCTCAGCATTTTCAAATATATCAGCAATGGAAAACTTGTAAGTTGTGTTACTCGTGATTAAGCGCCCCCTGGCAGTCAACTCCTGATTGAGTAATTAAGGTTGTGTTTTAGGAGATATAGGCAATGGCAATACTACCCTAATGTGTGGAAACATCTTGCTTTTGGCTATGAAGCTTGTTTACTTCATATTAGGTGTTCTAAACTTGCTCTTTCCCAGAGATTTGTCCAACAATCAGCTTACAGGAGCAATTCCGGAAAATCTGGCCGAATTACTAAAACTTAGGCTTCTGTAAGTTAATGTCTCTAGCTGAAGCAATAAAGGATTTAAAGTGGACAAATCTCTTATCATGGCTATATTTGCAGAAATTTAAGTGGAAACAACTTGATTGAATCAGTTCCTGAAGCTCTTAACAAAAGGGTTCGGGACAAGACTTTATACATGAGGTTCTCTCTCTCTCTCTCTCTCTCTCTCTCTCTCTCTGAGTCATACGACTTTTATAAGGTGGAAAGCTATCGATGTGTTCTATTTATTATGATTCAAAGCAAATAAGAAGGCCAACTGGTCATCAGCATTTGTCAAATCAATCTGGACACTTGTTGATAGGAATTTCATTTCAACTCCTTCATTCTTTGTGGTAGTTTGACAGGAAAGGCGGAACTTTGTTCGGCTGATCCTTGCCCACATAAGAAGACACAAAACACCATCCTTGTTCCAGTTGTTACATCAGTTTTAGGCTTCTTTGTGGTTCTCTTTGGTGCCTTGGCTATTATTTGGTTAGTCAAATGGAAACAAATAGCAGGTAAATTTTCTTATTTGTCCTGTGCACGCAATCTACATTACATTTAATGACAATCTTGAATTTGCTTTTCCTTTGTTACGATTCTATCAATGTCTTTTCTAGGATATGAGAACATACAATTTAGCAACTTGTCCTCTTCTGCATTAAAACAAATCCTAAAACAGGATCAAAAGAACCTTTCGTACGTTTTTTAATTGTTGAGGATGCAATTGGAGTTATTTGCCTTAGAAGTCCACCACCCACAATGGAACTCGCAATACTCATGAGAACCTTTTTGCTACAGAATATGGTGAGAGCACATTGAGATTAAAGAATCGCCCTTTTAAGTATGAAGAGGTTTCAAAAATCACTGGGAACTTTGGGCGAGTGATCGGTGAAGGTGGATTTGGCAAGGTATATCTTGGCGAACTAGATAACGGCAATGTAGTTGCTGTGAAGATGCTCTCTAAATTGTCAAAGCAAGGGTATAAGGAATTTCAGGCCGAGGTTAGATGGGATGATACAACCACTCTTCCTTTGAAAATCAACTTATGTTGACACTTAGGCATATATTTGTTCATTAACTTCCTCTTAGACTATTGTCGGTGTACATTATAATAATGCACACTCGTGATACCACAGGCACAACTCTTAGCAATTGTACACCACAGAAATTTGGTTTCTCTATTCGGATATTGCAATGATTCCAAACACATGGCATTAATATATGAATACATGGCTAATGGGAATTTAAGGCAACATTTATCAGGTGAGTATTTCTATTTTGTTGTATTGGTTCTCTGCAAATTAATCCTGTAAGACTCTATCTTGTTTATATGGAATGTCAATATGCATCCAACAGAGGACTATCCGAAGGTCTTGACATGGAGTAAGAGACTTCAAATAGCTGTGGATGCAGCACAAGGTACATGATAAGATATCCATAGTCAGTAGGTCTTTTGCAATCATTAATTTGGCATTGTTAACATTGTTTTTGTGGGACTTTTAGGTTTGGATTATTTGCATAATGGTTGCAAGCCACCCATCATCCATAGAGACATGAAGTCTTCAAACATCTTGTTGAATGAAGACTTCGGAGCCAAAATAGCTGATTTTGGCCTGTCAAGAGCTTATGCAGCTGAAAATGACACCCATGTATCAACTCATCCTGCTGGCACTTTTGGCTACCTTAGCCCCGAGTAATAGCTAAAACTCCAAATTGTTAACCTGGTTCAGTTCAGGATCTTTAATTGCATAGAAATATTGACATTGCCTAGAATTTTCTCTTTGATATAAAGATCCGTGTTAATTTTTTCCTCCTTCCAGGTTTCAAACTTTTGGAAATTGTGATAAGAAGAGTGATGTTTATAGTTTTGGAATTGTACTCTTTGAGTTGATCACTGGCCAACCTGCGATAAAGAGAAGCTGGGATGGCAATGATGTCATGCACATACTTGAATGGCTAATTCCTATCGTTGAAAGTGGTGATATACAAAGGATTATGGATCCAAGATTACGAGGAGAATTCAACACCAACTCAGCTTGGAAAGTGGTGGAGATTGCTATGTCTTGTACACAACGAAAGGCAATTGAAAGGCCGGATATAAATCATGTATTGGCAGAGTTGAAGGAGTCTTTGGTGAGCAACTCAAGCAGTTCTTTTGAAGTGACCTTTTCGGAGATCAATTGTGACAGTGTCCCTATGGCAAGGTAGCAGAAACTTTTCCAATACAAAAATGTTATCTTCTTTTTAGGTAAAAGATTAACTTTTGCCTATAAATTTGTACTATTTTCTTTTATCGGGTCATCCATTTCCCATTTTCTTCCTGTCATTGAATCTTCCAAACTCGCTGTCTAGCAATGATATGCTTTCTTCATCTGTCCCTCCTCTCTCCATTCATAATGTCAGTTCATTACATTCCAAATTCTGTGAAATTAGGAATTCCATGTTGAGTTTTGAGGGGCAAGATTGAGAAAATATATAATGAGGGACTAATCATCTTCTTTCTTTCTAGGTTAAGCTCAACAAATACATGTATGATTTTATCATTAGTGGTCTTAATATAGTACTTCTCCCAAGCAACTTGAGATATACACAAAAGCATCTTTAAACAATGTATGGACACAAGGGTTGAGCTTGACTTATGATAATGAATGCATTTGTAACATGTTTATGTCTAGATAAAAGGCAATCATGCTCTCATCTAATGCTTTGAATGTGGGATAAGCTTGCTATAACATCCTCGATTCCAGCCCTGTAAGGATCGGCCATAAGGTCCTAAAAGGATCGGTCATGAGCCATTGGCCATGGATCGATCGGTTAGATCGGCAAGGAATTGTAGATTGGTCATGGTCCGACTGATTGATCGACCGACAAGTCACAAATTGCTTGAGGTGTTGACCGCAAATTTTCTACCAACCATATTGATGGGATAGGATCACCGACTCATAAGATAAATTTTTTTATCATAATAATTGATCACGGGATGATTTTGGATTAGTGGATGGTCATGGGTCGATCTGACCGATCACAGTTTTTGGTCATGGGTGATTCCGCCTGGTTATGGACCGATACATGGAGATCCAAATTGACCAAATGCAACTTCCTTCCGACCAAAAATGCATCATTCTCTATTTAATTCTTAGTGATCGGAACGGAATCTCGAATTAGTGATATCCGATCATGGATTGGTAATGCACCGACCATGAACCCTACCGGTGGATCAGGTGCCAACTGAAATGAGCCCAATGATAGACTCGACTATTCCATCACTAATTCTAAGGTTCGTGAGTTTCTTGTCTTAGTGCTAGGCCATGGGTAGCCTTAGGATTGGCCTCGAACCGATTGAAAGACAATTGACCCTATTGACCGACAGACTATTCAAAGGAACGATTTGGGTGAATATGGAACATAATGGCCGAACCTCAGGTGTACATGTCACGCTCCGATCCTCGGGCATGGGCCCATCCCTCACCTTGGTCGATTAAAAGCTTGCGATATCGTCCCAGGACGTATCGCTGGCCTTTTCATTTTTATATGCACATGCGAAAGCAATTATAAATCTCCAGATAATAAAACATTGGGATAGAACAGTAGGACTAAATTTCAAACCTTCACTCTTATATACAAGGTGAACTATTAAGTTCAATTCACATTAAGCCAATTTAAAAATAAGGTATACAAGTAGAAGTGGGGTTCTACAAGCTACGAGTCCCATCCTCCTCTTCATCATCCTCCACACTCCAACTGGAGCCTTCAGTAGACTGCACCGAACTTTCGAGATCTTCAAAATTCAAGTCTACTGCATCTAGGGACCTGAAATGGTTATTCAATAAACAATGAGACAATGTTTCGGCAAGTTCTACCCCCTAAGACCCGATTAGTAAACTAATACACCTTAGGGTTGCCTATACACGACATGAGTTAGAAGACTTACCTTGGCCTCAGATTCCACCTACATATTAGTACAAATCAAATAGGCACCCAAGCAATCACATCACTAATCGAAGCATCGATCAAATCAACATAATCGATTACATCTCAATCGAACCATTCACCAGTCGTTTCCATTCAATCAATCAATTTATGACATCAGATCAAAGGAATGATCAATCGACCTAGTCGATTACATATCAAACAGACCAACTCTAGGTCATTCCTAGACATCAATCACATGTACTCTCTTGGGCGTCTTTTTCGCCAACTGCCATACCATCACCGATCACTTGCATTCTTTAAGGCGCCGTTTTCACCAGTGATGTCCCAATCACCGAATCACGTATCATTTCTAGGGCACCGTTTTCGCCAAGGTGAGGTATGCAATGGACAGCACTCGTGCGTTCTTTAAGGCGCCGTTTTCGCCAGCGATACCCTTCATCACTGAACCACATATGTCCATAATGAAGCAAGGGATAGACATCACTCATGCGTTCTTTAAGGCGCCATTTTCACTAGTGATATCCTTAATCACCGAACCACGTAGGTCTATAAGTCACGTACACTCTTTCTCTCTAGCACTATTTTTGCCAACGTGACATATGTAATGGGCAGCAACGTGCGTTCTTTAAGGCGCCGTTTTCACCAGTGATATCCTTAATCACCGAACCACATTTGTCCACTTACGTCGTACCCGATTGGTCTCAACCGAGAATTTCCCTAATTCACTCTCAAAATTTTCTCTTCTATATAGCTCATCAAAGCATTATCAATGCTAAATAATCACACTCAGCCATCTACCAATCAATCATTCAATTCCACTCAATTTCAATCAATTAAGGAACAATTCCTCAAATTGCACAATTAATTCAATTTAGCACAATGTGGAGCTCAAATAAATAAACGGACTGCACCACAACAATTAGCACGAAATTCTGGTCACCGACCATCCCGGTTGAATTTTCGGAACAATAAATAATTAAATAATTAATTTCGAAAATTAAATAAATAAATATTAAAAATTAAATTTAGGCCCGTGATGCCTAATTGGAACCCGAAACGGGTCGGGAAAACCCCAAGATGCACTCAATAAATATTAGAAGCTCTCTACTTGCTAATGACTAAGTCTAACCACCTAACATGCATCATTAAGTCACTAATTTAATTGTTCTAAACTAATCTAACCACCTATTTGCACTTAATTCAATCTAATCAACCCTAACCATAATTAGCAAACTAAGAAAGCATTAGTGAGTAAAACTCACTTGGCAAAGCGAAGATCAAAACACCACGATGACGACGCGACGGTGGCTGAAATCCAAATTTTCGGTGGTGTCGACAGATACTGGGCCGGGCCCAAAGCCTCGCAAGCCCATAGAAATATCTGGGCTTGGGCCTACTGGAATTCTTGGGTTGAGCTTGATCTAGGCTTCAAGAAACTAGGCTGAACAACTACAAACCTCGCTAGACTAGGCTGGAAAAGAATGCGAGCAGGGGCTTCGGCTTTGCTGAGCTGATCGTGAGCTGAATGGACTCCATTTGCTGGGCTGATGGGCTTATTTATTGGGCTGAGATGGGTTGAAGGACGAAGTGGCAGGGCTGCTAATGGGCTGAGCAACCAAAGAATTGTTGGGCCGAAGTCACGATGGTCTCGCCGGCGTGGGCTGCTTGCTCGAGCGTGGACTGACGCTCGTGTGTGGGACTTAGGCCAGAGATGCGGTCTTCAAATGGACCGGATTGTTGGGCTTGCGAGTGGAGCAGTCCAAAGCAACAAGGTAGGTGTGGCACCCCCGATTCGCTTGAGGTTGCCATAGGTACTTGCCACTTATCCTATTTTTAATTAAAGTGAAACCATAGATCATAGGCTTTGATTGATAGAATTCTTTTCCAATTTTTTTTTTTGTAAAGGTCCCAGTGCAGTTCATCAACGGAAGCATAAACGTATCTCACAAATCCTCCCTTCAATAACCATGATGCAATGTACACCACCTACGCTCCAAATGAAAAGATAAAGCCGAGTCACTTTTATTTATATTTTCACGATGGATATTTTGGGTCAGTACAGCAAAAAAGCAAAGATTTTTAACAATACTTGACTATAACTCAAAAGAGAACTCAACCCCACATCAAACATGTACACCCCTCCATCGACAATTGTCGGCTATCCCCAAAAAGTGTTAGCTCCCCACTAGCTATACGTGCCATCACACCCAACTCGGTGCATCAGGCGGGGGCGGCGGCTGCATCCCTAGCATCACTCCACCACGCCGGACATGAACAAACAAAAACTCCTAGACAACCAGGCCATCAGCAAGACCCACATCATACATCACTAAGACACAAACTCGAACAAACACCAGACCAGGCACAGTAACACAGGAATGCTCCGTGCACTCCACCTCGACATCATATGGCAATCCAAAATAAGTGCCACGTGCAATTGGTAGTAACGACAACTTTCTAATCTGAAATGTTAATCCCCAAAAGGGATGAGTACAACCACTCAACAGTAAAGATCCACCAAACTATACAATGCGTCAAACAGAACAATCAAGGTATCAAGAATAAAACGCATATCATTCATGCATTCAAACATACCTCACCTTACAGCCATGCATATATCACAATGCACTTGTACTTATATCATCAAGTAGTCATACATATCACCATGTACTCATCATTAAACAGTCATGCATATATCATTATGCAATGTGCATATACCACCATGCACTCATCATGTATCATCAAGCAACCATATGATTCAATTTCTCGATCTGTATCTTTCAATTAGATCGCATCATTTTCTTCCAAGGGACCAATGTTTGCATCCCTCAATTTATCGCTCGCATCCAACCTGGCATCGTGAGGAGCCTCCGGCACACACCTTCGGGCATCCGGCACACACACTCCAGGCATCTCGTACCCCAACTAGCATCATGAGGAATCCCCCCGGCACACACCTCCATGGCTTCCGGCGCACACACTCTGGGCATCCCAACACTACCGAGGCATCCAGCACACACACTCCGGGCATCCGGCACACACACTCCGGGCATCCCAACACTCCAGGGGCATCGTCGGCTCACACCTCCGACGGTCTCATTATTATCTCAATTTATATTCACACATGTATCTCAATTTCAACATGCCATTTGATGCAACAATATCAAGGGTCTCAACCAACTTTTCATGCCATATAACATGCCATATGTCATCACATGCGCAGCAAAATCAATCATTCAAAGTATTACATCACATGGACAAATTCATTTATTTTCTTTAAAACGCATCAATTTTTCGGATAAATCAGAATGCATTACTCTAGTTAAAACTCTAGAAAAATTAGTAAATGGTATTAATAAATTCAGAAAACTTGACACATTATAGAAGAGACCTAAAGACAGATATCTCATGAATAACACCATACCAAAATAATCTCACACAAAACAGTACGGTCCATGCATCACAGTGTCCAAAATTTCAACATTTCAGCTTGCACAGTTTCGGAAGTAATTTGAATTAAATACCCAAATGAACTCCAAAAATTCTGAAATTTTGATATGTTATAGAAAAGTCCTAAAGGTAAATATCTCATGAAGAAATTGAAAGCCAAATTATTCTATATTAATAGATATAGACGATTATTTCCCCCCGTTCTCGATGTCGTTTTTTTTTTCCAGATTATCTTCTTTCAAAGGAAACTCGTTTCACCGACCTACATATGTTCATTTCTTCTAAATTTTCAGTATGTTATTCCTCAGAATATTACCTATAACTTTCATTAAGGACACACGATCAAATGTTAACAGTATGATTTTATAAAAATCATGAAATCATACTAGGTCGAGGTAGCGTTTTTCCCAGATCCAGTTTCTTCAAAGAACAACGATTTCACCGACCTAACGATTTCACCGACCTATTTTTGTTTATTTCCTCTAAATTTTTGATATTTTTTATCTCAAGAAGTCCACTACAACTTTCATTAAGAGATCAAAGTGAAATTTTCACAAGAAAGCTACTTTAAAGTCCACGAAATCACTAAAGGTCAGCACAACAAATTCCAGATCTAATTTCTGCAAAGAAAAATCATTTCACTAACCAATACTTGTTCGTTTTACCTCAAATTTTAGTATGTTATTCCTTAAGATGTTCTCTACAACTTTCATGAAGAGATCGAAATGATATTCCAACTAAAATTCGCATGCAACTCACAAACTCATGAATGGTTGGACTGGTTTTTCCAGAAACAGCATGCTAGGCCAACAAATCTCTCCCCAAAGCTCCGAAATCTCATCACTTCCACCACAACCAAAATTCACCATTTTCTACACACACATAACGGCAAGGAAAGGGTAGGTTTTAGGACTCTACTTGCCTCAAATTAAGCACAAAACAGCGACGAACGACGGGCAAGGCGGCGAACGAACGGCGGCGAGCTAGGCGGACGATCGGCGAACGGACCTCCTTCCTCTCTCTCGCACGCACGATCTCCTCTTTCCCTCTTTCTTTCTTCTTTCCTTTCCCTCTTTCTCTCATCTCTCTCTTCGGGCGACACACTCTCTTTCTCTCCCTTTCCTCACCTAATCCGCCCCTTCTTCCCCTCTAATTTCCTTCCCTTCATCATTAGCCATCATTAGATTATGCATGGCTTGCTACACTTGGCAACTAGGAAAGAACACTTGGCAATTTGCCATGCAAGATGGGCTCTATCCAGCTGGGCTTGGGGCCAGCTTGGTCAACGGCCCAATGGGCTTCATGGGCCTGGCTTTGGGCGGGGCTTGAATAACCGAAATGTGGGTGATCGTGGGCTGGGTTTTTGGGCCGACTTGGCCTAAGAATTTTGGCCCACTTCCCTTTTAATAATCTACTAATATTTTCCACTTAAATAAATACCTAACTTGCAAAAAAATAATATGGCCATAAAACTTGTAATCATAGATCCATAAATTCCAATTTATGAAACACATGGCCAATGATAGAATTTTCTTTCCTATCAAATAATTATCCATTAAAAGCTTAGCCAAAAATCTCATTGTAATTTATGGATCAAATGGCTACAATATAACTTGATGGTACGTCCATCACCTATTCATAGACCTTAATGCTTCTAGAGATTGCCATGAATTTTGGGATGCCACAATTCTCCCCTCCTTAGAGAATTTCGTCCTCGAAATTAGGCATCTCCCATGTCTTTGAAACAAGTAGGGGTACTTTTCCTTCATCGATTCCTCACTTTCCCATGTGGCTTCCTCCAAACCGTGATGTTGCCATAATATCTTTACTAACGGGATTTTCTTGGTCCTAAGAACTTGCTCCTTTCGATCCAGCACTTGCACAGGCTCTTCGATGTACCTCACTTTCTCATCTACTTTGATGGCTTCATGATCGAGTATGTGACTAGGATTCGACTGGTACTTCCTCAACATCAACACATGAAACACATCATGTAAATTTCCCAGTCTAGGAGGCAACGCCAAACGGTAAGCTACATCTCCTATTCTTTCAAGTATCTCGAAAGGTCCAACAAATCTAGGGCTTAACCTACCCTTCATTCCAAATTGAGATATTCCTTTCATAGGGGATACTTAAAGAAATACATGATCCCCCTCATTAAACTCTAAAGGCCTTCTACGCCTATCCGTATAGTCTCTTTGTTGATTTTGGGTTGTTTTAAGTCTTTTCCTGATTATTTCGACTGCTTCTGTAGTAACTTGCACTAACTCAGGTCTTGTCAATTTTCCTTCACCTACTTCATTCCAACAGGTAGGGGTCCTGCACCTTCTTCCATATAATGATTCATATGGAGCCATGCCTATACTTTTCTTAAAACTATTGTTATATGCGAACTCTATCAGGTGCAAATTCTCATCCCAATTTCCTCCAAAGTCGATAACACAGGCTCTTAGCATATCTTCTAGAGTCTGGATCACTCTTTCTGTTTGTCCATCTGTTTGGGGATGAAAGGCAGTACTAAATTGAAGCTTTGTCCCTAAGGCATTTTAGAGACTTCGCCAAAAGTTTGAAGTAAACCTAGAGTCTCAATCAGAGGTGATCGTTACAGGAATACCATGTAAGCGTATTACCTGGCTTACATACATCTCAGCAAGTTTATTCATTGAATAGTTCATGCGGATAGCTAGCAAATGAGCAGACTTAGTCAAGCGATCCACTATCACCCAAATCGAATCGTGACCACTTGATGTCCTTGGCAGTCCTTGCACAAAGTCCATCGTTATATGCTCCCATTTCCATTATGGTATATCTAACGGACTCAATAGTTCTGCAGGTTTGCGATGTTCCGCCTTCACTTGTTGGCATGTTAAACATTGAGAAACATGCTTAGCTATATCTTTCCTCATGCCATTCCACCAAAATTGCTGACGCAAATTCCTGTACATTTTTGTACTTCCCGGATGAATACTATAATTACTCCTATGTGCCTTTAACAAAATTTCCCTTTTCACTTCTTCAATGCCGAGAACACAAAGTTGTCCTTGGCATCTTATCACACCATCTTCAAAGACTTGAAATTCTGGTATTTTTCCTAAAGACACAGCGTCTTGTATCTTCAAAATCTCTAGGTCGGATTTTGGAAAAATCTTAACTTTCCGAATGATTTCAGGCTCAATTCTTAATGCAGTAAGCATACCAGTAAGGTGGTCCATTTCCAACTTGAAGTCTGAATCCACAATAGACTTTAACAGATTCCACTCTGTTATTCTTAGACTAGCCATGTCCATAGCCGAATTTCGACTAAGGGCATCTGCTACCTTATTTGCCTTTCCCGGATGGTATCGTATCTCACAGTCATAATCTTTCAATAACTTCATCCACCTCATTTGCCTCATGTTCAACTCTTTTTGCGAAAACAAATACTTCAGACTCTTATGATCTGTATAGATTTCAAACTTCTCTCCATACGAGATAGTGTCTCCATATCTTCAAAGCAAACACTATAGCTGTCAATTCTAAATCATGTGTTGGGTAATTCAGTTCTTGGGGTTTCAATTGCCTCGATGCATAGGCTATGACCTTGCCATGTTGCATCAAAACACATCCCAATCCTTTGTGAGATGCATCACTATATACTATAAAACCATCAGACCCAAATAGTATAGTCAGGATTGGAGCCGAAGTCAATTTTCTTTTAAGTTCCTGAAAGCTCCTTTCACATTCCCCACTCCATTCAAACTTCACATTCTTTCGAGTTAATTTTGTTAAGGGGCTTGCCAGTCATGAAAACCCTTCAATAAATCTTCTATAATAACCAGCCAGTCCTAAGAAACTTCAGATCTCAGTGGGTGTTGTCGGTCTCGGCCAATTTATTACCATCTCGACTTTTGCCGGGTCCACTGCAATTCCTCCTCTTGACACCATGTGTCCCAAAAATATTATCCGGTCCAGCCAAAATTCACACTTGCTAAATTTGACATACAACTTATGATCTCTCAGAGTTTGCAAAACTATGCTCAGGTGTTGCTCATGCTCTTCAAGTCCTCTAGAATATACTAGGATATCATCGATGAAAACAATCACAAACTGATCCAGATAAGGCTTAAATATCCTATTCATTAAATCCATGAATGCGGCTGGTGTATTCATCAATCCAAAAGGCGTAACTAAGAACTCATAATGTCCATAACAAGTCCTAAATGTAGTCTTAGGAATGTCTTCTTTATTAATCCTTAACTGATGGTATCCCGATCTTAGGTTAATCTTAAAAAAGATCGAACTTCCTTGTAGTTGGTCGAATAGATCATCAATTCTAGGTAAATGATACTTATTCTTTATAGTCACTTGATTCAGTTGTCTGTAATCAATACATAGACGCATCGACCCGTCTTTCTTTTTCACAAATAGAACTGGTGCACCCCAAGGAGAAGCACTTGGCCTAATGAATCCTTTATCAAGCAACTCTTGTAGTTGCACCTTCAATTCCTTCAACTCGACTAAGGCCATCCTATATGGGGCTTTCAATATCGGTCTTGTTCCAGGCATTAGTTCAATTTCAAACTCAATCTCTCACTCTTGTGGTAATCCAGGCAACTCTTCAGGAAACACATCCCGAAATTCCCCGACTACTTGAATCTCACTGATTTTAGCCTCTTTCTTAGTAAGGTCTCTTACCACTGCTAGGTATCCTTGACATTCTTCGTCAAGTAGTTCACAGGCTTCTACCATCGAGATAATGGCTATAAAGGGGTTTGTCTAACCTCCGAAAAATTTGAAACTAAACTGATCAGGCAACATGAATTGGATTACTTTCCTATAGCAATCCACCTTAGCCCTATGCTTATAGAGCCAATCCATTCCTATTATAACATCAAAGTCATACATAGCCATTACGACTAGGTCTATTTCCATATCCCTTCCTCCTATTGTTATCTTACATTTTGCACATATCCTCGTAGACAATACCATATTCTTTAAAAGCGTGGAAATACAAAGAGGTGTCTCAAGAGGCATAGCTTCTATTTCACTCAATTGCCTATATCTTTCAGATATAAATGAATGCATAGCACCCGTGTCACAATGCATATGCCTTCTTGCCATTTATGAAAATTGTACCTAATATAACATTTTTGGAAGCTTCTGCTTCCTCTTGGGTGACCGCATACACCCTTCCTTGTGCTGGTGGCCTTTGAGGATTCATTGGTAAGTTCAGTCTAACAGCACTCTGCTTTGCCTGTTGCACCGAGCCAACACTCATTTGCGACCTCTCTTGTGGGCAGTCTTTCTTAAGGTGACCTACTTGTCCACAACCATAACATCTTAGCCGTCCATTGCAAGGTCCTGGGCCATGCCGCCCATCACACCTTCGACAAACATCAGGCTGATAGGGTGCTTTCCCTATATTCAGGCCATCTCTAGCTCTTCCAAAATTTCCAAAATTACTCTTTTTCTTCGCATCCCATGTTTGACCTTGACCAGAATAGGGTCTCTTACCCTTTCTGATATCACTAAAGCTCCACTGTCTCTTAAACTCCGATCACTCTCTCACCAGCTCTTGCTCCATTAACTGTGCCATTTCATAAACTTCATGATAATCCCTTATATTCAAAGGCACCAGTTGTTTCCTAATATTAGTCCTCAACCCTTTCAGAAATCTCTTTGCTTTTTCCTCTTGATCCTCAATCAATCTAGGAGCATACCTAGACAATTCAGAAAACTTTGCCTCATACTGATCCACTGTCAGCTCCCTTTGTTTCAACTGAACAAACTCGCAATCTTCTTATCCTTAGCACGAAGAGAAATGCTTCCTATTAAAAGCTCTAACAAACTCATCCCAGGTTCACATCGCACTGGTGGAAAGATCGTATCCCTCGAAGCTCTCCACCGAAACTTTGCATTTCCCTCCAGCTGGTACTTTGCCAAAACTATTTTCTCAGCATCACTGCAATCCAACAACCGGAAAACCTATTATATCCTATCAATCCAATGTTCCGCCTCCTCAGGACTTCCCATTCCACTGAACTTAGGTGGCTTCAACTTCAGAAACTACTCCACTTGTCCTTGAGCGTGACATTCCACTCTGGGTTGTCGCTACGCTTGCCTTTCCATCATATTTCCAATATTGGCCAATGTCTACAGGATATCTTCCATTCGGGGTTCAGCCCTTGTAGTAGAGGCTTCAACCCTCGAAGGATGAGCACTTCCAGCTCGCACCATGACTTTCCTGCAGTTTCCAAGCATTTGCCTCAGGAATAATCTGAGACTCACTTTCTCCATTTAAAAGTACTACTACTATTTAAGTAACATAAACATGTTACTGCCACCTAAAGACAACTCATACTAACTACTAAGGATCTACAAGTGAATACCCATCACCCGTTATTCGAAGTTACCCAACTATTCCTATTAATATCCTATGGTGTGCATTGTCATCATATTCCTCAGTTTCCAAATGAGAATCACTCCAACTATAACCATTGCTCTGATACCAAAACCGCTGTGGCACCCCCGATTCACTAGAGGTCGCCACAGGTACTTGCCACTTATCCTACTTTTAATTAAAGTGAAACCATAGATCATAGGCTTTGATCAATAGAATTCTTTTCCATTTTTTTTTTGTAAAGGTCCCAGCGCAGTTCATCAGTGGAAGCATAAATGTATCTCACCAATCCTCCCTTCAATAACCACGATGCAATGTACACCACCTACACTCCAAATGAAAAGATAAAGCCGAGTCACTTTTATTTATATTTTCATGATGGATATTTTGGGTCGGTACAGCAAAAAGGCCAAGATTTTTAACTATACTTGGCTATAACTCAAAAGAGAACTCAACCCCACATCAAACATGTACACCCCTCCATCGACAAGCGTCGGCTATCCCCAAAAAGTGTTAGCTCCCCACTAGCTATAAGTGTCATCACACCCAACTCGGTGCATCGGGCTGCGGTGGCAGCGGCATCCCTAACATCACTCCACCACGCCGGACATAAACAGAGAAAAACTCCTGGACAACCGGGCCATTAGCAAGACCCACATCGTACATCACTAAGACATGAACTCAAACAAACACCAGACCAGGCACACTAACACAGGAATGCTCCGTGCACTCCACCTCGACATCATATGGGCTATCCATAAAAAGTGCCGCATGCAACTAGTAGCAACAGCATCTTTCTAATCTCAAATGTTAATCCCCAAAAGGGGTGAGTACAACCACTCAACAGTAAAGATCCACCAAACTACACAATGCGTAAAACAGAACAATCAAGGTATCAAGAATAAAACGCATATCATTAATGCATTCAAACATACCTCACCTTACAGCCATGCATATATCACCATGCACTTGTACTTATATCATCAAGCAGCCATAGATATCACCATGTACTCATCATTAAACAGTCATGCATATATCATTATGCAATGTGCATATACCACCATGCACTCATCATATATCATCAAGCAACCATATGATTCAATTTTTCGATCTTTATCTTTCAATTAGATCGCATCATTTTCTTCCCAGGGACCAATATTTGCATCCCTCAATTTATCGCTCGCATCCAACCTGGCATCGCGAGGAGCCTCTGGCACACACCTCCGGGCATCTCGTACCCCAACTAGCATCACGAGGAATCCCCCCAGCACGCACCTCCAAGGCTTCCGGCACACACACTCCGAGCATCCCAACACCCCCAAGGCATCCAGCACACACTCCGGGCATCCGGCACACACACTCCGGGCATCCCAACACTCCCGGGCATCGTCGGCTCACACCTCCGACGGTCTCGTTATTATCTCAATTTATATTCACACATGTATCTCAATTTCAACATGGCATTTGATGCAACAATATCAAGGGTCTCAACCAACTTTTCATGCCATATAACATGCCATATGTCATCACATATGCAGCAAAATCAACCATTCAAAGTATTACATCACATGGACAAATTCATTTATTTTCTTAAAAAGCGCATCAATCTTTCGGATAAATCAGAATGCATTACTCTAGTTAAAACTGTAGAAAAATTAGTAAATTGTATTAATAAATTCTGAAAACTTGACACATTATAGACGAGACCTAAAGGCAGATATCTCATGAATAACACCATACCAAAATAATCTCACACAAAACAGTACGGTCCATGCATCACAGTGTCCAAAATTTCAACATTTCAGCTTGCACAGTTTCGTAAGTAATTAGAATTAAATACCCAAATGAACTCCAAAAATTATGAAATTTTGATATGTTATAGAAAATTCCTAAAGGTAAATATCTCATGAAGAAATCAAAACCAAATCATTCTATATTAATAGATATAGATGATTATTTCCCCCCATTCTCGATGTCGTTTTTTTTTTCAGATTATCTTCTTTCAAAGGAAACTTGTTCAACCAACCTACATATGTTCGTTTCTTCTAAATTTTCAGTATGTTATTCCTAAGAATATTACCTATAACTTTCATTAAAGACGCACGATCAAATTTTAACTGTATGATTTTATAAAAATCATGAAATCATACTAGGTCAAGGTAGCATTTTTTCCAGATCCAGTTTCTTCAAAGAACAACGATTTTACCGACCTATTTTTGTTCATTTCCTCTAATTTTTTTATATTTTCTACCTCAAGAAGTCCACTACAACTTTCATTAAGAGATCAAAGTGAAATGTTCACAAGAAAGCTACTTTAGAGTCCACAAAATCACTAAAGGTCAGCACAACAAATTCTAGATCTAATTTCTCCAAAGAAAAATAATTTAACTAACCAATACCTGTTTTTTTTACCTTAAATTTTAGTAGTTTGTTCCTCAGGATGTTCTCTACAACTTTCATGCAGAGATCGAAACAAGATTCCAACTAAAAAGTCGCATGCAGCTCACAAACTCATGAATGGTCGGACTGGTTTTTCCAGAAACAGCATGCTAGGCCAACAAATCTCTCCCCAAAGCTCCAAAATCTCATCACTTCCACCACAACCAAAATTTACCATTTTCTACACACAGATCACAGCAAGCAAATGGTAGGTTTTAGGACTCTACTTGCCTCAAATTTAAGCACAAAACAGTAACGAATGGTGGGCAAGGCGGCGAACGAACGGCGGCGAGCTAGGCGGACGATCGGCGAACGGGCCTCCTTCCTCTCTCTTGCGCGCACGGTCTCCTCTTTCCCTCTTTCTTTCTTCTTTTCCTTTCTCTCTTTCTCTCCTCTCTCTCTTCGGGCGACACACTCTCTTTCTCTCCCTTTCCTCGCCTAATCCGCCCCCTCTTCCCCTCTAATTTCCTTCCCTTCATTATTAGCCATCATTAGATTATGCATGTCTTGCTACACTTGGCAATGTTAGATGTATGCCCTAAAGCTGCTATGTAATAGTTACATATTAAGGATCTCAAATGTACATATAAAGAATATATTCTTTTTATTCTTTTTAAAAGGGATTGATTAATTAATCATTTATTAGTTTGATTGATTAATTAATTAATTAATGCCTTTTAATAACTAATTAAAAAAATTAAAGTGTGCATGTGCACGAAATCATGCACATGCACGATTTGCACAAAATCGTGCGAGATGGTCAGTGGTTGCTGACCATCATGCACGAAATTGTGCACGAACGGTTAGCGGTTGCTGATCGTTTATGCACAATCATGCATAATCGTGAGGATCAGCAACGGTTGCTAATCCCATGATCAGCAACGCAACCGTTGCTGAACCGTGAAGTGCTCGTCCAAGAAATGCCTTAAAAGGGTTAAAAAAATTGGTGCGAAGTAGAGTGCTCATTTTGTTGAAAAATAGAGAAAGGTGGGTGTGCGTTTGTGTTTTTAGAGAGAAAATGCTTTGCTGAAAATAGAGAGAAAAGTGTGTGCGTGTTCTTGTGTCTTTGAGACGCAAGAAAGAAGAGCATTATCTCGTTCGGGCCGTGACTATTATGCATCAAGAATACGACGGATTATTTCCACGTGATTGCTAGCACGATCGAAGTGGTGAATATCCGAAAGTTCTCTCTTATGTTCGACGTTCGTTGTTGGTGTGTCTGAACTAGAGGTCCGACGCTTGTGGGACTCGAACCGTAGAACATCCGAACCGACTCCTTTCAAAGCGTGCTTCAAGAGGTATTTCGTTTAACTACCTTTTATATTTAGATTTTTGATTAAAACGCACAAACAACGCCTTAGGAGAATCATGTGTAAAAGATATCTTTGTTTCCGCTGCGTTCATTTTGTTAATTTTTCTTATACATGATTCATGAAACCCTAACATTGGTATCAGAGCCAACCTTAGGCATTTTTCGTGCGTTTGATTGATTTATAGTTCAAATATGTTTTTGCGTTCTAATGGCCAATTTATTTTTGTTAAGAGAATTGGTTCTCTTACTCTTATGTGGCCTATAGAAGTTGATTAATTTATGTGATAAATTTAATCAACCAAGCAAAAATTAGAACTAAATCAATTTTGAATCAAAAATCCATAACTTGTTATACTTTATGTTTATATTTTGCAAATGATATGCAGAATTTTATGCATGCCTTCTAGAGCTTTAAATTTTGAATTTATGGCTCGTAAGGAAGGGTTGTTATCATGGAAAAATCCCTAATTGTTGTGATTGTTGTATGGATGAATGTATGATGATTACAGGTATTCATTTTTGGGGATGTAATTATTAAATGGAGGCTGCGTGCTTCCTTTTATTTTATTTTAATATAGTTTAGTATTTCAATTATTGATGTAAATACTACAAGAGAGGAGGAGCCATTGGAGGAGCCATTAAACCGGTGAGCTCTCTCGGGCCCGGTCTTTGAAGAGTTCAAAGATTGAAGAAAAAGTGAAGAGCAGGTCCATATTATTAAAACATTAAAATAGCTAAATGGGTCTCTTTGGCTCGAGACCCATTGAACCATAATTCCATGATCACCACATAGGATAGATATTATGTGATATCTATTTATTTATTGTGTTTATGGTATCATGCATGTTAAACTGGTTAATGTGCAAAGTGAGACCGTTAATAATGACCCAAATCTCCTTACAAATAATATTAAGTCGAAACGGGTTTCGGACTCGTGGCCTTCCATCGTCATGGTTTGATCCAATATTATAGTGGTTAATTAACCGGTTATGGATACATAGGGGTTGATTACCATTTATAATATTGGACCACTCCATTATGCATATGATGCTGTGGGGTTGGAGCCAAATGATTTCTAATAACTGTCAGGTGAGGGAATCATTTGTGTTTTCAATACTTGCATGAGACGATGGGCTAGACTTAACTATGATCATGATGCCAATAACTGTTAGGTGAGGCTTTTATGGTCTAGAGGCCGAAGTTATGATTGGGACTCGCATATGATGCGTTGAACAAGCTGGTTCACTCACTAAGTTCATAGGACACCAATAACTATTAGGTGAGGTGAACTTTGGGCTAGTGGGACTCCAATCCCCATTAGTAATCTTTACCCAACAAAGACTACCGCTTCCCATCTTAAGGAGTATGGGATTCGAATATAAATTTAGTGGGAGGATCTATTTCATTTAAAGGCCAAAATGAAATAGTTACTTTGAAAGATACAACGACTAACAATTTATTTTCTGCAACAGATATATTATTACTCTGAAAATGGTGATCACAAACCCACTCGCTTCTATACTTGACAAGAATTGTTTGACTAGACCCAATTTCACTGACTGGGTGAGGAATTTGAGAATTGTTCTCAATTCAGAAAAATTGGGTATGTGCTTGATGAAAAGATGTCAACCTCCTTTCCGAGGGTGGGACCCAAGAGGAGCGTGTCACTTATGATAAGTGGAGTGACGATGACTTAAAAGTTAGGTCATATATGCTTGCTTCTATGAATAATGAATTACAGAGAAGTATGAATCTATGGAAGATCTTTGGTTGATCATTTTGCACTTAAAGGAATACTTTGATGAGAATAGTTGAACCTCTAGATATGAGATATCTAAGGCATTGTACCGTATGAGGACGGCTGAAGGATCATCTGTTAATGATCATGCTTTGAAAATGATCTGGCACATTGAAGAATTGGCTAGGTTGAATCTCGTTATGGACAATGAGTTAGCTGTGGATTTGATCCTCCAATCTTTACCCGATTCCTTCTCTGGTTTTGTCCAAAACTTCCACATGCATAAAATGGAGAAAACTCTTGCTGAGTTACATAGCATGCTGATAATTTATGAGAAGGAAATGCATAACACGAGGTCAAATGTAGTGGCTATGGCTAAGGCTTCTTCTTCAAAGGGTAAGACTGTTTTAAAGAAGAATAAATGGAAGAGGCACACAAACCCGTTGTGCAACCAAAACCCATGATTGATAAAGGGAAATGTCATTACTGTGGTGTCAAAGGGCACTGGAGGAGAAACTGTAGGAGGTACCTCGCGAGCTTGAAGGTCAAGCCCAAGAACCGACCTTATGAAGGTATGGTGTCTATGCTTATTGAAACTAATCTTATGGTTAGTGCTGAATCCAGCTCATGGGTTCTAGATTCTGCTGCAACTTCACAAATTTTTATGTCTTTGCGGAATGGAAATAAGCGAGATGCTAGGGCGAAATGAAATTGTCCTGACGTTTGCCAATGGAGCAAGAGTTGCTGCATTAGCTATAGGGACTTTTCATTTATGTTTGCCTTCTGGACATATATTGGTTTTAAAGAACTGTTTGCATTATAAGAATGCTGTTAGGAACATCATCTCTGTACCTCATTTGGGTAAAGAGAATTATGAATTTTCTTTTGCTGATGATGTATGTTCTATTTATCATAATAGAATATGTGTTGGTTCTAGCTTATTAACCAACAATCTTTATACCATTACAATGTCCGGTAATGCGATTACCAATGTCAATAAGCAAAATAGAATTGATATAAATGCCATAACTAATAAACGCCCTAGAGACGGTCCAAATAAAAAGTATGTTTGGCATCTCCGATTAGGTCATATTGGAGAAGATAGAATTAACAAGTTGAGTAATGATGGATACATTGATCCTTCAAATTTTGAGTCATACTCGACTTGTGAGGCATGTCTTCTAGGAAAAATGACCAAAGCGCCTTTTGTGGGACAAAGTGCACGAACTGCTGATATATTAGAATTAATACATACAGATGTATGTGGACCAATTAATGAAACTGCTAGAGGTGGTTATAATTACTTCATTACCTTCACCGATGATCAATCACGGTATGGTTATTTATACCTCATGAAGTATAAATCTGAATCCTTTGAAAAGTTCAAGGAATTCAAGGCTGAAGTTGAGAAACAAACGAGAAAATGTATTAAGGCTCTTCGATCAGATCGAAGAGGTGAATACCTTAGTACTGAATTCCTAAACTATCTTAAAGAGAATGGCATTTTATCACAATGGACACCTCCTGGAACTCCAGAACATAATGGTGTATCTGAACGAAGAAATCGTACTTTATTAGATATGGTACGATCTATGATGAGTTACACCAATTTACCAATTTCCCTTTAGGGATATGCCCTTGAGACAGCTGTATATATACTAAATAGAGTGCCGTCCAAATCTGTTCCAACTACGCCCTATGAGATATGGCATAGTAGGAAACCCGTCTTAATCATATTAAGATTTGGGGTTGTCCAGCTTTCATGAAAAAGCTAAAAATGGAAAAATTGGAGGCAAGATCTGAACAAGGTCGCTTCATTGGATATCCAAAGGAAACTCTTGGATATTATTTCTATTTTCATTCAAACCAAAGAATTTTGGTATGCAAGCACGCTTCTTTTTTGGAGAATCGGTTCGTCCAAGAAAGTGGTGCTGGGCGGAAAATAGTCTTACAAGAAGAAAATAATGAAGTGCCAAACAACCGAGTTCAGATACCAATCTCTGATTCAGTGGGAGCTTCTGATACACAACCTCTTAGGAGAAGTGCGAGAACGTCTCGCCCACCTGCTCGTTATAGACACTCGGTTATTGAACCATTATTCATTGTGAATGATAGTGATCAACCCGGTGATCCTAAAACCTATGAGGAGGCGATGTTGGACATCGATTCTGGTAAATGGCTAGAAGCCATGAAATCCGAAATGGATTCAATGTATTCCAATGAGGTTTGGACCTTGACTGACCTGCCTAATGGTATTGTACCAATTGGCTGTAAATGGATCTTCAAGAGGAAGATGAATGTTGAAGGTCAAATTGGAATTTACAAAGCACGATTGGTGGCGAAAGGATATCGTCAAAAAGAATGAATTGATTATGACAAAACTTTCTCACCTGTGGCTATGCTAAAATCCATTCGGATTATGTTAGCTATAGCTGTACACCTTGATTATGAGATATTTCAAATGGATGTCAAAACGGCTTTTCTAAATGGTTTTCTCGAAGAGGACATCTATATGGAACAACCACATGGTTTTGAATCCAATAGTGAAAAACGGAAGGTGTGTAAGCTTAAGAGATCCATTTATGGACTCAAACAAGCCTCCAGAAGTTGGAACATCCGTTTTGATGAGGTAGTCAAATCGTTTGGCTTCATCAAAAATCCGGATGAACCTTGTGTATACAAGAAGATCAGTGGGAGTGCAATTGCATTTCTAGTTTTGTATGTCGATGATATACTTTTGATTGGAAATGATGTACCAATGATATCATCGATAAAACTATTCTTGTCACAGAAATTCTCCATGAAAGATTTAGGAGAGGCAACCTACATTTTAGGTATCAAGATCTATAGAGATAGATCAAGACGATTGATTGGCCTCTCACAATCTACATACATAGACAAAGTGTTAACACGGTTTAACATGCAATGTTCCAAGAGAGGTTTATTGCCTTTTAGGCAAGGGATCCGTCTTTCTAAGGAGATGTGTCCCAACACTCCTGAAGAAAGAGAGCGGATGGCAAAGATACCATATGCATCTACTATTGGAAGCATAATGTATGCTATGCTATGTACTAGACACGATATTGCGCATGCTGTAAGTAATACTAGCAGATATCGAGTCGATCCAGAGAAGAGCACTTGGATAGCAGTCAAGAATATTCTTAAGTACTTGCGAAGGACTAAAGATTTATTCTTGATATATGGAGAATGAGAGTTTAAAGTTGTAGCTTATACTGATTCTGATTTTCAATCGGATCCTAATGATTATAAGTCTACGTCCGGGTTTGTCTTTACATTCAATGGTGGTGCAGTTAGTTGGAAAAGTTCCAAACAAAGTATAACTGTCGATTCCACCACGGGCGAGTATGTAGCTGCTTCAAGCAGCAAAGAAAGCCGCTTGGATGAAGAAGTTTATTTCTAAACTTGGAGTCGTTCCTTCAATTGAGCAACCGATCACATTGTTTTGTGACAACAATGGGGCGATAGCTCAAGCTAAGGAACCAAGGTCTCACCAGAAGTCCAAGCATATTGAGAGACGCTTCCATCTCATCAGAGAAATTGTTGGAAGAGGTGATATCGCCTTGTAGAAAATTGCCTCAGTAGAAAACGTGGTAGATCCCTTCACTAAGGCCTTACCTCAGTCTTCTTTTGAAAGACATATTGACAAAATGGGTTTGAGGTACCAGACAAGTTGGCTTTAGTGCAACTGGGAGATTGTTGGATGCTTGCCCTAAAGCTACTATGTAATGGTTACATATTAGGAATTTCAGTTGTACTTTCATTATTATTATTTAATTAATGGCAATGACGTATTCATTCATTTGTCCAATTATTTTATATTGATGAATGATTCCATAAGATCAGTTGCAACTAGACCTATTCTTGAGACATCAAGAATATATGTGACGGGTTCATAGTTAGACTGAATCTTTAAATCGTTCTTGGTCGATGGATTATTAAGTGGATATTAATAATCCTGTTGAGACCGGTGTGTTCTTAACTTCGCCATTAAGTATTGGATACTTAAGGGAATGATGAGTCACACGTCATTGGGTATTATGATGCCTGAGTTAGAACACAGTGTTTGTATTAGACAAATTCACTGAACGTGACGCATATGGAACGATTAGCGACATGGAAGCTTTTAGCATGGTCAATGTCTAATTGTTCATGTTTTGGTCTTGTGTAAATAATCCTTAGACCTGAGGCACAGTGTTAACTTGTGTATTGAACAACTATGGTTCACGGGTGCACATAATACCGGGTCGTTGATCCGTCTTTATACCTGATGGTCATAGTTTGTTCATATATGAAATTACACATGTGCGCAATATGGAATCTGTCTCCTTGTTATATGCAAGGTATGATAATGATGTCCTATGCGATCTAATTGTGACACTGCATTGAAATCCTCGGCCGGGGTTGTAACCAAGAATAAATTGTTTATGTCTCGAATAAAATGCATGTCAATTAGATTTGTGCATATGATCGAATTAATGACTTGACAAATATTCCATGGTCTTTGTTTGATCGGGACATAGTAAGACAGAGAGATTGAATTACACTGTAGCCAAAGCTGACAGGTTCATTATGTTCTTAAAGTATTCACGCTATCTGGGTAGCCATGACATATTGCTAGATGTCAATCGTGGCTTGTAGGACCTAAAAGATTAATCGGGACAATTAATTCTTTTGGAAGTACTAATGTGTTAGTACAAGTCTTACTACCAGCTTAGTGATGAACCTAGGGATGTCACACACCATAAACAATTAGGATGACGTGGAATAAGAGAGAAATATTATTGCAAATGTGTTTGCAATTACTGCAATCAAATTGAGTCGATTTGAAATTAAATTAAATGAGATTTAATTTAATTTGTATTACTTGCATATGATGCACACGCATGCCCAAAGTGGATCCCCAATTGACCAAATGGGTTTTGAGGTACCAAACAAGTTGGCTTTAGTGCAAGTGGGAGATTGTTAGATGTATGCCCTAAAGCTGCTATGTAATAGTTACATATTAGGGATCTCAAATGTACATATAAAGAATATGTTCTTTTATTCTTTTTAAAAGGGATTGATTAATTAATCATTTATTAGTTTGATTAATTAATTAATTAATTAATGCCTTTTAATAACTAATTAAAAAATTAAAGTGTGCATGTGCACGAAATCGTGCACATGCACGATTTGCACAAAATCGTGCGAGATGGTCAGCGGTTGCTGACCATCATGCACGAAATTGTGCACGAACGGTCAGGTTGCTGACCGTTTATGCACAATCATGCATAATCGTGAGGATCAGCAACGGTTGCTAATCCCACGATCAGCAACCGTTGCTGAACCGTGAAGTGCTCGTCCAAGAAATGCCTTAAAAGGGTTAAAAAATTGGTGCGAAGTAGAGTGCTCATTTTGTTGAAAAATAGAGAAAGGTGGGTGTGCATTTGTGTTTTTAGAGAGAAAATGCTTTGCTGAAAATAGAGAGAAAAGTGTGTGCGTGTTCTTGTGTCTTTGAGACGCAAGAAAGAAGAGCATTATCTCGTTCGGGCCGTGACTATTATACATCAAGAATACGACGGATTATTTCCACGTGATTGCTAGCACGATCGAAGTGGTGAATATCCAAAAGTTCTCTCTTATGTTCGACGTTCGTTGTTGGTGTGTCTGAACTAGAGGTCCGACGCTTGTGGGACTCGAACCGTAGAACATCCGAACCGACTCATTTCAAAGCGCGCTTCGAGAGGTATTTCGTTTAACTCCCTTTTATGTTTAGATTTTTGATTAAAACGCACGAACAACGCCTTAGGAGAATCATGTGTAAAAGATATCTTTGTTTCCGTTGCGTTCATTTCGTTAATTTTTCTTATACATGATTCATGAAACCCCAACAGGCAACTAGGAAAGAACACTTGGCAATTTGCCATGCAAGATGGGCTCTATCCGGCTGGGCTTGGGGCCAGCTTGGTCGACGGCCCAATGGGCTTCATGGGCCTAGCTTTGGGCCAGGCTTGAATGGCCGAAATGTGGGTGATCGTGGGATGGGTTTTTGGGCCGGCTTGGCCTAAGAATTTTGGCCCACTTCCCTTTTAATAATCGACTAATATTTTCCACTTAAATAAATACCTAACTTGCAAAAAAATAATATGACCATAAAACTTGTAATCATAAATCCATAAATTCCAATTTATAAAACACATGGCCAATGATAGAATTTTCTTTTCTATCAAATAATTATCCATTAAAAACTTGGCCAAAAATCTCATTGCAATTTATGGATCAAATGGCTACAATATAACTTGATGGTACTTCCATCACCTATTCATAGACCTTAATGCTTCTAGAGATTGCCATGAATTTTGGGATGCCACAGTAGGCGATGCTCAGGACGTGTGGGTCAGCTGACTGAAACTGCTGGCGAGGGTTGAAGCTGCTGCTGTTGATTGGTGGTGCTACGGCGTTGACTAGATGCGGCATCGGGATGTCGAGTTGCTTCGTGAGTGGGCTGGCACCCGGCAAAAGGGACAAACCAAAGTGGAGATTGCTTCGGTAGAGTCTTCGAACAAATGGAGAGAAGCGAAAGTGGAGACGATCAACAAGAGGGCTTCGCTGGCAGCTGCAAAGCTTGGTCACTGGTTTCGTGCATGGGGGAAGCCGACAATTGACCGCACGTGGAGATGCAGCGTTGAAGGTGATGCTGCAGTGTTGACCGAGAAAGACGCGTGCATGGCTGCGGCTGAAGATGAGCAGAAGATTTCGGTGGTGAAGCTGGCGTGGCTGTAGGTCTTCGTGGCTACTCGCAAGACACGAACGAGATGATAGACTGCTTCGGTGCTGCGGAACGCGTGGGTACGTGGACTGTAGCTGAGCGGGCAAGTGGCAGTGAACTGAGGGTGTGGGCGTGGCTTCGTGGAATAGAAAAATGACGTCGGTGGCAGGGAGAATTCGGTGGAGCTGCTCGCGCATGGGGAGAGAGACGGCCTGCTTCGGGGTTTTGAGATGAATGAAAGAAAATGAAAGGTAAGGTAGACGGTGGGGGAAAAGGCGTGCATGAGGGAGAGGCCAAGGTTGGAGTCCATAGTCCAACCAAAAATATCCATTAATCATCATTAGATGCCTAAAAGTCTCCCAAGCTTATCCCTTTAATTGAATGTTTGGTCTCCCTTGAGCCTACACAAATATCTCAATGTTCTCCATAATTCTTTCTTGGCTTAATATCCACCAATAATCCAACTTAAAACCAAATATTGTATACCCTCCTTGAAGCTCCTAATTTCACTAACTTTCAGCTCCAATTTCTTCGACAAATTTCCAAATTGACGTCCAATTTGAATAAAGACAAAGCCCGTAGAATTTCTACAAGTGCCCTTCATCAAATAGCTCGGCTTGCAAGTCCAAATTTCCATCGATTTAGCCCATCTGAGCTTTCGCTAATTTTCCGCAACGTTCGACACTGTTTTCCATAAAAATCTCAAAATCTCTAAAAAAAAATTGGAGGATGAGTCAACATTCTTAAAATAGCTCATGACACCACAGAACTTTCAATTTCTAAAATCGGACTCAAATTCATGGTTAATTTCCATTCGACGCGTTTTTAGCATGACCTAGACTACTGGGTAACTTTCAAGCATTTTTAGTGCAAATGACCCATGGTCAATTTTCTTCGAGCCACTATGAACCCACTCGACTCATTGGCGATTCTCAATTGTTATGAAAATCTTGATGATTCAAATACGAACACAGGGTACCAAAACAATAAGAAAATCAGTCTAGTGTCGGTCGACGAGAATTTTCCAATTTAGTGGTGACACCCACGATTGGTCACACATCTCTGTTGAACCAGCTTATCTCTAATCTCAAATCGATTTTATACCGTGCCGCAATGGCCTCTAAAAATAGACACGGTCGAGAAGCTGATTCCTAGTCGAATTCTCAAATCTATTTGCCTTAAAATCCTTATTAGTTTCTCCAGATAGCCTAGTTATCTCGAGAGTGATCAGCTTTGAAAACAGTCATATAGACGCGTCAATGAAATACCCGATTTATTTAGTGGAAAACAGAGTTGAAAATGTAGGATGTCACAGTACATGATTTGATTTTCCGAGGTATATCTAATGATCCATTTTTCGGCCCCGAAACTAACTTGGATGATAGAATTCTCTAGACCATCTTCTTGAGGAAGGAAAGAATAAAGTAGAGAAAATTCTAAAATACCTTCATTAAATGAAGGAGGATGAGGTGTCTCTTGACTTTTCAAAGGTCATGATAGAGGTCAAAAATATCTTGGAAGTTTTAGAAAAGGTAGCACACACATGGACCAATCGGAGAACTATACATGGACCCCTCATTGATGACTGAAGATTCTATATTTTCTGAGTTGGCAACTATGGCATCATTAATGTCAAACTCCATTAAATGTGGGGTAAAGGTGGACCATTGGAAGAAGGAGCAAGCAAGTCAAGCCTTCTTGGACAAGATAAGAGTGAATTAAATACATTGGCTTCTAGTCATTAAATGCCAAGATGAAGTGTCCAAGCTAACCTAAGACCTAGTTGGAAACTTGGGAGATAAGGATGCCCAACAATTAATGCTTCTTGACCAAGTGGGACGCCTCCTTCTCCCAACTAAGATTGCCACATTTGATTTTCGAAATTTCTAGACCTCTGCTATTTTCCAGTTTTACACAGATTTTTGTGGTACGAATTTAAAAAAACTTCTTTCATGAAAGTTGTTCTAAACATCTTTATTTAAAACATACTTAAATTTCATATTTTTCTAAGGTAAAATGGTAGGGACGAAGGCCCAATCATTCACCGTCTGGAACCTGTCCCGTATAGTGAAAACGGTGACCAGGTTGT
This sequence comes from Eucalyptus grandis, assembly GCF_016545825.1. Classification (NCBI taxonomy): domain Eukaryota; kingdom Viridiplantae; phylum Streptophyta; class Magnoliopsida; order Myrtales; family Myrtaceae; genus Eucalyptus; species Eucalyptus grandis. The sequence goes on from NC_052620.1 coordinate 9,555,109, forward strand.
CTTCTTGAATTTTTTATAAACTTTTCCCTTTCAAATTCAATCATGATTCATTCATGAAAGTTTTAAAGGACATCCATTTCTACAACATATAGAAATTTCAAAGAGTTTTGTGAAGATTGGATTTCGAAATGAGTCTCTCTCCGACTGTTGAATCTGCTCGATGGATGAATATTTTGGTTGTGTTCAACGATTTTCTGCTCTTTTCACAGCACGAATTTTACTTGACTTCTTTCATAAAAAATGTTATTTAAGGCCTTCTCTACAACATATTAAAATATCATAATCTTTTGATTCCGTTTGATAAGTTAAAGACACTACGGAAATTGTTCAAAACTATTTTTCTCACTGAGGAGGTGCGAGTCACACCCAAGCTTGGACTCAAGTCTTTAAATGCCATGTTGAGGTGTCCCAAGCTACCAAGCTAAAGCCTTATTCTACCTTGAGACTTGGTGACCAAGTTGCCTTGCATTTAATTCTTCTTGACTTAATGAGGAAGTCTTGACTTTTAAGGCTTGAAGAACAAGTTAGAATTGCCTATAAATAGGGGAGGGACATTCATCCCTCATTCCCACATCACACCACCTCCTTTTTCTCCTTCACTCTCTCAACCTCACCCTCACCGTCGCCCTCCCTCTCTTTCTTGTGGCTGCGCCCCTCTTGCCTGTTTGCTCGGTTGCACGTTGCTCGATCACCCAAGCGGTTCCTTGAAGTGTAGTAAGTATAACTTACTAATATTTGGCTAGGGTGTTCTGTTACGCTATTCCAAGCGTGTGACAAGTCCTTGATTGAAGTTGATCGGCTTGTTGTTGCTTAAGGTTGGGTTGTCTTTGCTTGGATTGGTTTAGACTTTGTTCCTTGATTGAGTTCAGTTCTTGTTTGTTCAGCTTGGCTCATGCTTTGGCTTGAATTGCTTTGAAAGAAGTTCGATTTGTGTACTTGTTCGATATGCTTCGGTTATGCTTTGACTCATACCGATTTGAAAAATGTTTTTGTGAAAGTTTGTTATTTCCTTACAAAACTATTTCCAACCGTTTTTCACAAATGCAAGCTCTAGTTCACGCCCCGAGCTCTGAAAAAAAGAGGGCTTTGTTGGCCTTGACACACGTGGGATCATGACGGATCAGTCCTTTCTTAGTCTTAGTGCGATATTGAGGCATATCGTTCCCAAGGCAACTTTGGAACTAGGTCGGTGAACATATCATGACAGGCTAGTCCTTTCATGGTCTAGATGTGGTATTGAGGTGTATCGCTCCAAGTGAAGTCTAGTACTAGGTCGGTGAACATGTCACGACTAGCCGGTCCTATCACGGTCTCATTGTGATATTGAGGTATATCGTCCTGAGCCAAGTTGCGTACTAGATCAGTGTTCAAACTTGTCGAATCAAGTCGCAATCCTTGATTCGTGCTTAGCATGCTTAATGTCTCGGTTTTGATAAGTCATTTCACACACTTACGCATGGCACGCCCTCGGGCCTCTGAGCTAAAAGTGAAGCTAAGAACCAGATTGTGATGCTTGATTCATGGTCACATGATGGACTAATTTATAGCCATCAACCGATGGATTTCGGCGACGTTGCCTGATGGACTCATTGTCGGAGGACTACTGTCACCCTTAGATTAGGGGACGTTGTCCGATTAAGTTCGGATGCCAGACGGATGCATAGTCAGAGGACCGTCGTCACCCTTGGATTAAGGGACGTTGCCCGATTAAGTTCAAATGCCCGGTGGATTCCAAAAGAGTCGATGGATTTCGATTATTAATAAATGAACCCCGTGTGCATAAGTTCCTCACATTATGAAATGGATTTCGATTATGCTTGCATATGAGTGAGGCGTGAGTTCCTCATACTTTGGAATGGATTTTGTTTATGCTAGTATAATATTGAGTGAGGCGTGAGTTCCTCATGTTGTGGGTGAATATTGGTTTATGCTTGCATACTGTTGATTGAGGATTCCTCATGTTTCATCCAAGACAAAGCTTTTGTTTTTCTCTTGATCTTCCATTGACTAATGTTTTGGATGAGTTATGTGCTTGTTGATGGGCGAGGCATCCTCCTACCTGGAAATTAGTGAGTTTTACTTGATGAGTCCACGACTTACCCCGTTGTTTTTCAAGATTGTAGGCATTGAGGTCTCCCTCTAGTGCTGGAGTTGCAGTCTTGTTAGAGGAGCTAAGGTTTACTCGACCTTTGGAGCATAGAAAATGTAGTGGTTGTAAATATAATGGCTCGTGACAATGAGGCCTGTAAATGTAACTGATATAATTGTATATTTGCAAGTGGTTGTTTTCCTAGTTGCTTATTGTTGTTTGGGTGTTGTTTGTAATGCTTCTGCATGTACTTAATGAAAAGATAAAAAGAACGGGACGGCGATGTGCCTAGGACGTTGCAAAAATAACCCCCGTCGTTTGTGAACCTGAAGATGGAGTTAGGGTCATGACACTTGCCGTCTAGGAATTCCAATTCAACAACAAATACCATTGACTAGACGAGAGTTACATGGTCGGCGAAGATGCTATCACCAGTATAACATTGCCTAATTCATTTAAAAAGGAGCCACCGATGTGCCGCTGAATAACCCCATCTATGATGATCAAAGGCAAGATTCAATAAAAGTAAGGGCTCATACCAGCCCTAAGAGAAAGAGGTGGCAAGCCTAAGACCTAAGGGAACACTTGTTCCTTCTTTTATTGGGCCACCTAAGGTGTGAGTCACCCTTACAATAATGACTTGGAATGATTAAAGGGACATCTAAGTTATGTGACAAGGCTTTTTGCATTAAATGCTTAATCATGAGCTCTAGATATTATCACATGACCTTAGCAAGACTTGCTCCTCATGTTGTCTCTCTCTAGAATCTTCTACCATGCCTATGGCCTCAACAAGGCTTACTCTTCAAGTCTCAATATGGTCCTAATAATGGCTATGTCTAATGGGTGACACATAAGTGCATGACTCACCTCCCTCATTAAAGACTTATCATCATTAGGCTAAACTTGTCTCTCAAGTCTGCAAGTAGAGTGATCATGACTAAGGAGAAGAGGTGGTGCCTAGTTTGGGTTGTGTGGTGCCTAAATCCCTAGAACAATGATTCAAGGTGCAGTTGATGTCTTGCAAGATCACCAATTATTAGTCTTCTCTTGTCTTGATTGAAGAAGTAACTCTAAATGGCTAAATTTGTTTTACAAGTCTCAAGATAAGGCAATCATGTCCTAAAACCTCTAATGGACAAATAAGCTTATGACTCACCTCTTGAATTTATGGACTAACTTCCAAAGTCATTAATAGCAAGCTTGTCTTCAAGACAACTTGTTCTTCAAGTAGTTCTTCCCCTTAATCATGTTCTTCTTTTTCTTGCACTAATGTCTATCCACTTCCAAGGCTTAACTAAGCTAATGATGATCCTGAATTTTAGGGACACATAAGCTTGCATTGAATGGCTACATTCCAAGAAGAATTAAAGCAACTTGTCTTCCAAGAAGTCTCATAGGCGTGAGTCATCTTCTTGCATCAATGTTTTTGGATTCTAGTTCACTGACTTGGAGTAAACTTATCTTCAAGAAGGCTTAGGCATGTGGCCTTATCTTGACTTGGGTAGACCTATTTTTTTTTCTAAAAGGGTTATTTTTAAGAAGCCTTGACTTAGGGTGGACTTGATCTTATGGAAGACTTATCCTAAGAACACATGAAGTTGACTTGCTCTTTAATTCACTAACTTCCAAAATTCAAAGTATTCAAGAGAAAGAACTAAATTGTGTATTGCCTAACAAGACTGGAATATCTCATGTTTGTCCATAATCTACACCCTTATTAGATTGAGGTTTGTGGCCAATTCACTATCGAATGGAGTTCAACGTATCCCAGACGGATCGGCAAAACTAAGTCAGCAATTCGCTTAGCCCTAGTATGGCTTGAGTCGGTTCGAAATCGGTCCCGTTTGAGTTTAATCAAACCTTGTTAACCGTCAATTGTCATATAATCGTGTAAGATCGATCGATTCGACTTGGTACACGGTCGCACGGAATCGGTCTATGATCGTTCCTGACTAGTATAGTGACTATGTGGAATCACCGGCAATTGATATGTAACCAAGCAAAATTGATTCATAGCCTTCCATTAGTCGATCTGTGATGGTACGTGATCATCCCACAATTGATCCTTATGGTCAATCAACCAATCCATGATCAAATACTCTAGTTCAATATACATAGGAGCCTTTGTTGCCTTTCTCGATCAGCTGATTGGTCCATCGATCCTTAAATCAATTCATGGCCAATTTTTGTTATCAATATATCAATCCTTAGACTACTTCTAGTGACCGAGATAGAGGGTTTGAAACATGGATGTCATAACTCTTCCCCTCTATAAGAAATTTTGTCATCGAAATTTAAATAGGTACTTGATTCTTCGAATAAATGTGGGTACCGATGCCTCATTATCTCTTTACTTTCCCACATTGCCTCTTCCATTCCATGATATCACCAAATGACTTTAACTAAGGGAATGGTCTTATCTTGCAACACTTGTTATGATATGAATTGTTGCAGAAAGATCGTTCTACAAAAGCTCTGATGGTGTGAATTGTGAACCTCGACCTCCAATCAAACCTGTGATTGGCAACCTCGGTATAAACGTGACATGTTGACGAACTTGTGTCAACCAACCCATGTTATAGATGCCACAAGCGAAAGGGAACCTTGAAAAGGTCAAGTCCTAGAAAGAACAATAGAAGAGAACCCCTCAATTTTATTGCACTCTAAAATAATGTCCTCTGCAAAGAAATTCGGCCAGCCCTTAATATAGGCCTTATAACCTCTACACAAACCCTAAAAACCAACCCTAGAGTTTAGCCAAACCAGCCCCCAAAATCCTAATTTAGTTTGGTTACAATTAGGAGAATCTAATACTTCCTATTCTAGAATATGTCTAAATAGGAAGAAAATTTTATTGACTCGATCAAATATTTGGCGACCAAATAAAAAATAAAATAAACCAAAAATAGAAAAAAAAAACCAAGGAAATTAAAGTCATAGCTAGCCATGCATGGTCAAAGGTCAATCGGCCATGCATGCTCTCCTTGCACACGCGCACATGCTATCAGTCAACGGCTCGGGTCAACAGCTTTGTCAACACCACTCCAAAAAATCAAATTGCACCAAGATTTTCAAGATTCTTCAAGACTCAATCCAAGGTCATTTCCACACCAAAGATCACGAACCATAACACCAACAACTTGTTGAAATTGCTTGGCCCGTACTTAAGTGATTGAACCACTCGAAATAGACAATGGGTTCGCAGCACCTCCTCCTCGATATGGCTCGATGTCCACATCATTCCCTCTGCCTTGCAAATGATTTGCCCTTAAATCATCACCTACATTAAAAAAAAAAAAAGAGAGTCAAAAACATTAAATGTAGCGCTAACATCATACTCACCTGGAAGATCAAGCTTGTAAGTGTTATTGTTAACTCTTTTCAGCACCATGAATGGTCCATCCCCTCACAGTAATAACTTAGAACGCCGCTGCTAAGGAAATCACTCATTGTGCATATGAACCCAAACCCAATCGCTGGGTTCAAACATCACTTCCTTGCGTCATTTGTTGGCTTGCCTTGCATATTGCTCAGTCTTGCGCTCAACATTCTTGCGTCTTCTCATGCAACGCCTTGACAAACTCGACTTTCTTTGCTCCATCTAAATCCACACGTTCATCAACAGGTAAAGGGGTTCAATCTAATAGAGTTAATAGATTAAAACTATAGACAACCTCAAATTGTGTAAATTAAATACCAGAATGCATGCTCCTATTATATGCAAACTCAACATGTGGTAGACAATCTTCCAAACATTTTATGTTCTTTTTAATGATAGCACGCAACAATGTCCCTAAAGTTATATTAGCTACCTTAGTTTGACCATTAGTCTGTGGATGACAAGTAGTAGAAAATAACAACTGTGTTATGAGCTTTTTCAACAATGTTTTCCAAAAGTAGCTAAGAAATTTAGAATCTCGATTTAAAATAATTAATCTAGGCATGCCATGCAAACGTACAACCTCCTTAATGAACAAATTAGCAATATAAGATACATCATCGGTTTTATGACAAGGTATAAAATGAGCTATCTTTGAAAATCGATCAACAACCACATAAGTAGAATCGCTACCATGTTTAAACCTAGGCAATCCTAACACAAAATCCATAGAAATATTAGTCCAAGAATGTGTTGGAATAGGTAATAGTGTATACAAGTCATGCAGTTTAGTTGTAGACTTAGACTACTTACAAGCAATGCATCTCTCACAGACACGTGTGACATCTGTCTTCATATGTGGCCAATAAAAATGTTCATGCAGCACTTCATAAGTCTTATTAATGTCAAAATGCCCCATTAAACCATCACTATGCGATTCTTGCCAACAACTCACGCAAAGAACACTTAGGCAAACATAGTTTGTATTCACATGCTTAAACACTCTCCCAAAGTCATCATCATTAGAAGATAAGTCCTTGATATGCTCAAAACCTAGACACTTTACTCCTAAAGTAGCTAGAATTGTGTACCTTCGAGAAAGTGCATTGGCTACCACATTCTCCTTACCTTCATTGTACTTGATCACATATGGAAAAGTCTTGATGAACTCCATCCATTTGGCATGTATTTTATTCAACTTCTACTACCCCTTCAAGTACTTCAAAGTCTCATGGTCGATGTGGATCACAAACTCTTTTGGGGATGATAATGTTGCCAAGTCTCTAAAGCTCGCACTAAAGCATACATCTCCTTATTGTAGGTAGGATGATTTAATGTTGCTCCACTCAATTTCTCGTTGATATAAGCTATCGGACGCCCTCCTTGCATCAACATGACTCCAATTCTTATACCAGAAGCATCGCATTCTATCTCAAAAGTAGCATTGAAATTCGACAAAGGTAACAAAGGATCATTAGTCAACTTATCTTTTAGCAAATTAAATGCTTTCTCTTGCTATTTTCTCCACGTGAAACTCACGTGCTTCTTGATAACCTCAGTCAAAGGTGCGGCAATGGTGCCGAAATCCCTCACAAATCATCGATAAAAACTCGCCAATCCATGAAAGCTGCGCACCTCTCCTACAGTCTTAGGCATTGGCCATTCACGGATTGCTTTGACCTTTTATATCTGTATACCATCAGCATTAACAACAAATCCTAGAAATACTAATTTGTTAGTAATAAAAGAACACTTCTTTAGATTATCGTACAATTGCTCAACCCTTAAAACCTACAAGACAACTTGCACATGCTCAATATAGTCATTAGGGCTTCGGCTATATATCAAGATGTCGTCAAAATAGACAACCATAAATCGACCAATAGAAGCATGCAAAACATGATTCATAAGTCACATAAAGGTGCTCGGTGCATTAGTTAATCCAAATGGCAAGACTAGCCACTTAGTGAATATGCAAGAACCTTCTTTTATCCTAATTTGATGATAGCTACTTTTTCAAATCGATCTTAGTGAATATGCAAGAACCATGCAACTCAACCAACATGTCATCTAACCTAGGAATAGGATGTCAATACTTTACCGTATTGTTATTGATTGCTTGGCAATCGACACACATTTGCCAAGTTCCATCCTTTTTCGGCACCAACAAAACAAGGACGATGCACAGGCTAAGACTCTCTCTCACGTACCCTCACTCTAATAGTTCACTAACTTGCCACTGAAGTTCCTTTGTCTCCTCAAGATTGCTTCAATATGCGGGTCGGTTAGGTAATGGCATACTAAGAAACAAGTCGATTTGATGTTATGCCTCAACTGAAGTTCCTTTGTCTCCTCAAGATTGCTTCAATATGCGGGTCGGTTAGGAAATGGCATACTAAGCAACAAGTCGATTTGATGTTATGCCTCAAATTGATGGTAACCATCAGGAAAGACATATTCAAATCATACAATAAAGACATAATAGGACTAGGCAAACTTAGGTCAAGATCATTAGTAGAAAACAAAACCTCCTTGTACAAAGGTATAAGCATCGGTCGGTCTATAACTAAAACTCTCCTCACCTCACTCGATTTTGCATAAAAATTATTTTGCCTCTTTTCTTTCCTCTCTTCTTTTTCCTTGGTTTTTAGCATAATCCTCCTCTTGACCTCTCCTTTTCCTTGCGTCTCAAACACACCATGCAAGCCCTCGAATTTCTCACATTCTCTCTCTCTCGCTCTCTCTCTCTCTCTCTCTACCCGAAGCTGAATTCGTTCCAACTTTACCGTCATTCTCCTTCTCCTTTGAGGTTTCGATTTTGATGTTGTTTTCTCTCCAATTCGGCTTCTTATCTCTCTTCAAATTAGATCTCCAATTCTGATTTGAACCTCCTCTACTCTTGTGATTTTGGTCTAACTTCAATTGCCGCTCAACTTTGATGGCTTTGTCCACAAAATTCTCCAACTCAACATAGTGTTGCAGCTCTACCACCCTTGCTATGTCTCAATTCAAACCACTAAAAATCGTGGCATTGTGGCCTCATGATCCTCAACCACATTAGCACGGATCATGGCAATCTCCATCTCCTTGTGATACTCTTCCACACTCTTATTGCCCTGTGTGAGATTTTGTAACATTTGAAACAAATCTTGATGGTAATGACTTGGTACAAAACGCCTCCTCATCACCGCCTTCATCTCATCCCATGTCTCTATCAGTCTCTCACCATTGCACCTCATACTAGTCACAAGTTGATCCCACAAAATTATAGCATAATCAGTAAATTCAATAGTTGCAATTTTTTCCTTTTTGAGCTCGGAGTATCGTTGGCAATCAAATACCATCTCCATACGTTTCTCCCACTTTAGATACGCATCAGAATCATCCTTCCCTTAGAATGAAGGAATCTTCATCTTGATGTTGTCAAGTTCATCATATTCTCAGTGTCTAAACCATCGGCCTTCAATCCACCTTCTAAATCAAGCATCTTAATCATCCTCCATGTCGGCCTCATCATCATCATAATGCCACTACCATATAGGTCATGTTCTAGAGGTGTCTCGCTGATATTGCGGCCTTCTCTAGAGTAGCTCTCGGTCACCATCAACCCTCATGACATTCCTCATTATTTAGCCATTAAGCTCCTCCACTACAATCCTTAATTGCTGGATGATTTCCACAAGCGCTTTATCCCCTCATTTGGAGTCAACCTCCCTTTGATTCATGCTTTCTTCCCACGACATATTTCAGACCTACAAGCAAACGTTAGTCACAAAAAAAAAAAAATTCCTCATCAATCGCTCCCTCACGTGTTTCTCTCAAGGTGTTCGTCACTCCCATCGTGTTTAACTCAAGTCTAGGGTCTTTCAACCCTCAATTAAGCTCACACACTCTTACCTTTTCCCTCTTGTATTCCCTTCTCACAAGCTCCTTATCGAACTCAAAATCGGTCCCTCAACCCCTCACGACAATCAATTAAATCAACCAAACAATATTAGGTTAATTCGGCAAGTAACAATCTCAAACCAACAGGTACAACTTTTGAAAATTCCAATTGAAACCCAAATCACTACTGATTTTGTTTCAATTCGGTCCACTAACAAACGAGTCACCTTCTTGATTCTTTTCTTTTTTATTTTCTCTTTTGGTTCGGCTATTTTTCTATTTTCTGCCAAATCTGTATTTTTTGTTCTTGCGCACTTGTTTTTTGTGCATTTTTTTTATGAACTCATATACAATTTAAGATACTAGGACCAATTGAAATTACAAAAATAAATAAATAAATAAATAAATAACGGCAAACAAGTATGTATGGAAGCGCAAAAGCAATCGGAACCCTAGATTGGCTAGAACCGAAACCCTAGCCCAATAAATCTCAATTTGCTGAATATAAATAGAAAAATTAAAGATAAATAGACCTTGTAAAACTTGCTTTGATACCAAATGATGTGAATCATTGCAAAAGATCATTCTACGAAGGCCTAGATGGTGTGAATTGTGAACCTTGACCTCCAATCGAACCTGTGATTGGCAACCTCGATATAAACATGACTTGTTGACGAATCCATGTCAACCAACCAACGTTATAAACGCCACGAGCGAAAGAATTCACTATCTTACTTGATAAGTCAAATCGACTGCCATAAGGAAACCTTAATAAGGTCAAGTCCTTAAAAGAACAATAGAAGAGAGCCTCTCAATTTTTATTGCACTCCAAAATAATGTCCTCTGCAAAGAAATTTGGCCAAGCCTTAATATAGGCTTTCTAGCCACCACACAAACCCTGAAAACTAGCCCTAGAGTTCACCCAAATCAGCCCCCAAAACCCTAATTTAGTTTGGTTACAATTAGAAGAATCTAATGCTTCATATTCTAGAATATGCCTAAATAGGAAGAAATTTTATTGACTTGATCAAATATTTGGTGATCAAATAAAAAAATAAAGTAAACCAAAAATAGGAAAAAAAACTAAGGAAATTAAAGTCATAGTCAACCATGCATGGTCAAAGGTCAATCGGCCATGCATGCTCTCCTTGCACACGCGCCCATGCTATTGGTCAACGACTTGGGTCAATAGCTCGGTTAATGCCACTCCAAATAATTAAATTGCGCCAAGATTTCCAAGATTCTTCAAGACTTGATCAAAGGTCATCTCCATACCAAAGATCACAAATCGTGATGCCAACAACTCGCCTGAATTGCTTGGCCCACGCTCAAGTGATCGAACCAGTCAGTATAGACAACGAGTCCCTAGCACCTCCTCATCGATATGGCTCGATGCCCACATCATGCTCTTTCCTATCCACACTCTGTCATCTGCTTTTCTTGACTTAGGTGGACTTGTTCTTTTCTAAAAGGCTTATCCTTAAGAAGCCTTGACTTGGGGTGGACATGATCTTCTAGAAGACTTATCCTAGAAGACTTGAAGTTGACTTTTGCTCTTTAATTAGATAACTTCCAAAATTCAAGGCACTAATGAGAAAGAACTAAATTGGGTGTTGCCGTAACAAAACGGGAATATCTCATATTTGTCCACGATCAACACCCTTATCCAGATCGAGGTTTGTGGCCATTTCACAATTGAACAGGGTCCAACGTACCCCAGATGAATTAGCAAAACTAAGTTAGCAATTTGTTCAACCCTCATGTAGCCTAGCTAGGTTTGGAATTGATCCCATTTGAGTTTAATCAATCCATGGTTGACCCTCAATTGTCATGTAATTATGTGAGATCGATCAACTTGACTTGGTACACGATCGCACGGAATTGATCTATGATCGTTCGTGACTTGTATAGTGATCGTGTGGAACTACCCACGATCGATATGCAACTGTGCATAATCAATTCATAATCATCCACTAGTCGATCAATGATTGTACGTGATCATCCTACAATCGATCCTTACCATTGAGCAACCAATCCATGGTTGAATACTCTGTCGAATATACATCGTGCCTTAATCACTTTTCTCGATCGGCTAATTGGTCCATGACTGTTCCTTGAATCGATTCATGGCCTATTTTCGTAATTGGTGTATCGATCCTTACACCACTTCTTGTGGCTGAGAAAGAGGGTATAAAACGTGGATGTCACAAGCTAAGGCCACCAGCAAGATTTGGCTAGCGCCGATGGCCATCGCCAGAGGTCGCGTGACCCATGACTTCACTAGGGCCTTGCCAGCCTCTCGTCCACCCTTCCTAAGCCCGATCAACCCTCGTCAACTGCCCTCGCCAGCCATCCTTGATGGCTGCCCTTTCTCAAGAAAAGATAAATAATAATGAGGAAAAAATTGGAAAATTAAAAAATTGGTGATGGTAGTTTTAGAAGAAATTTAGTTTCAACATTTGGCCATTGAGCTTTCAGCTTTCCCAAGAGGCTAGCATTTGACTGAAAGCTCCTTGGAATGGGTTGCCAAATAACCCATCATTTTCCCAAAAGGCTTTTGAGGTTGAAGCCCATTGGGAATGCTGAACCAAATGTACCTTGAATCATCACCTCTAATGACTACTATTTGCTACAATCTATTTACCTCAAATAATATTTAGACAAAAGAATATAGAACATTAACAAGGTAAAAGTTGGATATCACTGAAAATGGAAGCTCAGACTAGTGGTTTCAAATTACATACTCATCATCGGACACTATGGAATACTATAAGATTGCACGATGACATGGAACAAAGGAAAACACGGACTTATTCTAGTTTTAAGTTCTACCTAGAACCATGAACCTACCAGTCTGAGCAAATTCATCCATTTTTGGAACCTAAAATCTACCTTGGATATCCTGCCGGTTCTATTATGGAATTGTGTTCACCCGTACTTAGATGAACATGAGAGTGCTGCATAATTGAAAGAGAGCTTTTTATATAATATCACAATCGAGGGAATAAGAGGAAGAGAATATTTCAATATAAGCGGATTAGTATATCCCTTGAATGTCAAAAATGAGAGAAAAGGAATACAAATAAGAAAGTCAAAAGAGAATTGATGGAAGGGTGGATTATTTTATGATTCTCAAGGCTTCGTTTATTGACGTTGACCATGCAAACTAGAAAAAGAACAGTGGGAAAAATTCTCACAAGGCATATATTTAGGTTTTTGGGTACTTTTGTTTGACGGAAAATAAATAATTTATAAAATATTTTCTTAAAAATAATTAGTCGTGTCATATGAAATAATTAGTCAATAATTTTTCAGTATTAATAATAATTTATATTTAAATATTTTTGTGTATAAAGAGAATATTTTAATTTATTTATTATTATAAATGATAAAAATATTTTATTTTATTCATTTTTGAAATACACGTTCCTGGTTCTGCACCCGAAAGACTCTTACCAGTTCACAACAAACAAAAGAGACCGCCACTCCACAAATCTTCTCCGCGCCTCACACTTGAACCGCCACTGCAGCTTCTTCCCGACGCTGTTGCCCACATCCAGTAGCATTCTTACCAGCAGCGACGACAATTTTCTTGCGAGCTTTTGGTGTTTCCCGTGAACACGAACCCAGAGCCACCTCTTGCCGGCAAATTCATGGGAGTTCCTAGCTTTTCAGTGACCACCTCAACGCTCCTATAAGCCTCCCAATGCGTGATGGGGCGAGTGATTCCAGAACATTGATGGTTCTGAGTTGGTCGATGGAGCTACATTGGATGCTCCCGGATCACGCCCCCGGTGACACCACTAGCTTCTTGCCATGCCGCCACACTTTGCCGTCACCTAGTAGCTCCGATGGCTGCTCAGCAAGATTCCGGAGCGCCCCAGCAACTCAGACACCCTCCTGCACTCCTGTGACCATTGAGTTTTTTTCTTTTTGTAGATTTTCCAGTCCCTGCCCGACACTATGGCGGCTTCATAATCAACGTCAAGCCTCCTGCAACATTGTCAAGCAAAATCTTCAATAGCAACACCAATGCATCCTTGCTCAGCGTACCAAGGAAGTCAATAAAATTATGCACACGAGACTTGAGCTTGACTCATAATGATGAATGCATTTGTAATATGTTTATATCTAGATAAAAGGCAATTATGATCTCATCTAATTCTTAGAATGCGGGATAGGCCTGCCGTCCAGGAATTCCAATGCAACAACCTATTCGGTTGACTAGACGAGAGCTATGTGGCCAGAGAAGACATGTACCACCGGTATAACATTGCCCGATTCGTCAGAAAAGGATCCACCGATGTACCGTAGAATAGCCCCAGCTCTTGCGATCAAAGACGAGATTCAAAAAACAATGAAGGCTCATCCCAGTGTGCAAACCCGAAAAAAGAACATCTTCATGAACTTAGGTGAAAAGGAATTTCGAGATTATGAAAACCACTTTCACAGCAAGCACCAATGCGCGAGAAGCAACATTATTCTTCAACAAAAGAAAGGATAAAAGTAAGTTCCCTGCCTATAGTCATTCCTCTCTTTGGTAGAAATTACTTCTCTGGCCTGCTCTCAGTCAGTCTAGGCCAATGGGAAAACTGAAACTTGCAAGATTGCTTGGTACCCTTTGTTAGCTTATAGCCCAAGGTAAGTAGGCACATTAAACTCATTAGAAGATAAAATTATGGGATGCTTCGGGAGTGCCCTAATAAAGAGACCATTGGAATCGATAGCAAGAGACCACAGAGCACGCAAAATACGCCTCTACCGTGACATCAGTATGTGATGTCCCTTCTGAGTATAGGGGACTTCGATGAAGTACCACATGCACTCGTAGAGCCACAAAGTCAAAACACTTATGACATAGAAAGTGTGTCCTGAACTCGAGTCCCTATCGTTAAATCTTTAGTGATGGTTTACATCACATAAATGCAAACCTAAGAAGAGAATAAAAAGGCCATATACTCTTATCAACCATACGAAAATCACTATTGTTTTAAAGCTTAGTTGTGCCGGTCACTTAGTCCTTCACCACAACCACATATTGCTGAATTGATAAACAATTTAGGTAATTTCCTAATCCATACCCAATTTGAATATCAATTACCTAACTTGGATTATTTGATTCTGACTTGCTTTGGTGAAATTTTTTTAGGCATTATCCCAATTATGAAATTTCCTATTTGAGTCATGCATATAATTGAGAATTCAATCTTTATAATTAAGATTGAGTTGTCGATTACGTTTGTTTCCAATTTTGGATTGTGGTGAATATTTGATTATGTGGGTTTTGTTATATCACATGCCTAGTAAATATTCCTATTTTTGAAATACAAAAAAAAAAAAAAATTGCATTGCATGTTAAGATAAATTGCATTCATTACTTATTTCCTATCCTAGAAATGCATATCTAGAGTAAATATAGTAATTTAGGAAATTCCCTAATTTAAATTAGGATGTAATAAGTTATTTCGTAGTTTAAATTAGGTAATCATATAGTTTAGGTAGCTTCCTAATTTAATGAAAAAGAAGAAGAAGAAATGTCAACATTGCATCAATAAGATATTATTCTATAATAAAAATCACTTAAGCCAAGTTAGCGTCTTAGAGTCAAGCTTTTCATTAAAAGAAAAAAAAAAAAAACTCTCACGTACTTTAAATAATAGTGTTTATTTCATAATTAAACTTATCTCATGTTATTAGAATTGCATATAGAGAAAATTCCAAATAAGAATATGAAGTGCCTTCATTTTCTCAAATAAAGGCTTGAAATTGACATTATTTCAAATAAATGCATAACATTTCAGCTAGTGAATGGCATTTATTTACTTTTTAAAAAATTTCCTTTTTTCTTTCTTTTTTCCTTTTTCTAGTTTTTCTTTTTTCTTCATCGATGGTTAGGGAGGTTGCCTTTGCCGATCACAATCAAGAGACGACCTCGCCCTCGGGAGGCCACCCTTGCAACCAAAGGCAAGGTTGGCCCTCACCAGCCGATCGATAAGGGACAGGTTTGCCTAAGCAAGGCGACCCTCGCCCTAGGTGAGGCCACCATTGCCGTAATCGGTGAAGATCCCCGAGCCCTCGTCAACCTTTGCCAGGAGAAAAAAGAAAAAAAAAAAAGAAAAAAAGAAAACAAAAGAATAAAAAATACTTTAAAATTAAAATTGTATTTGGATGAAAACGCCCTTGATTGGCCAAATCCTTATTTGAAACAACCATAGTCACTTCAAGTACTTATTTGAAGCAATCATGGTCACTTCATACTTTTATTTGACACAAAATTCACTTTAGACTTTTATTTGGATTTTTCCCTTGCATATAAGTAGCATTACATTTTGATATATTTTGCATGTCATTTAGGAAATTAGGATCAATGCATGTTAGATTAGAATTCATGTAGTTATAACATTTGAACTAAATCATATTGATATTAAACAAAAAAGAGAATTAGATGTTATTAATCATGTTTAGCACATACATGCATATTTAAGTTAATATCTTGCAAAACATTCGATGCATTGCAATTAATGGGCTTTTTGCTTGCTTGAAGTATTTACATTCCTAACCTATCTTTGGCAATTTCTTTATTAGATTTTATTATTGGCTATTAAATTCTTGTCTATGCAACCGTATGATCAGTTCTCATTAGTGACTTGAGTTAAAATTGATCAAGATTGGTTATAATATATTTTTGAAATTAAGAGAAAAGGTACCAAAAAAGGCATTCGATTTATATACCGTAATCAAGTTCCCATATCCATTAATCTCTTATTCGCAGAAGTAAAATTATCTCACACACTTTATTTAGGTATTTAATTAACTTTCCAATTGATTAGTGACAACTCTTGAATAAACTTACTTGCATAAATTAAAACCTAAAAGTTGCGGATGGTAGGGGCTTGAGAGAAGCGCTAATTTTTTGGGTTTAGTAATCTATTAACTTTCCCTTGGGTGGCCCATCTCTAAGAAGGTCGCGACAATTACTTTTGGTGACAATATGGATTTGTCATTTGTGACAAAATATTGAGACCCAGAGGAAAGAGAAGATAGGAAATTAGATTCTAAATAGCGTAATGTATATCACGCAAAATTATTTACCCCAAATTAATATGATACACTGGTTCACCTGTACTATCTTCACCCCCAAATTAATTTTCATGACATAGAAAGGGATTATTATCATATTTTCGAAACTTGAGGGAGCTTTTAAGGCAAAATTAATAGAATTCTCAATCTAAGATTAATTTAGGATAAATGTGGTGCTAATATACTAGTTTTTGACATACTATATGTTGACACCTAAATTTTGACTAAATAATTAGAATTAAATTACATGAAAAGTTAGGGACCAATTTGGCCCTACCCAAAAATATTTACGTTGAATAGCGCATCACAAAGGCATTAATATTATTTGCATCTATTAAACTTTGTTTTTATTTTCCATTCTTTTATTGCATTTTGGATAGATAGAAAAAAACTTAATTTTAAAAAAAACTATTATTATAAAAAGGCCTACGAGGGCTCAGAGGCCCCTTTTCCCCTCTTCTATCTCCACCTGAGCCGGTCCAGCGCAGCCCGGCCCCTCCTTCCTCCTCCTATGCACCTCACGCAAACAAGGACAGCATAGGAGCAGAGCAGGCACAAAGGGGGCAGGTGGGCGAAATGACTGGAGGAGCCGGCCAGACGTGCGGCCACCAGCGAGCCGACGTGCTCCCACGTACAAGCAGTGGGTCGTCCGACCCTACAAAAGGAGGAGATCGGGAGAGATTTGGAAGTGGGGATAAGGGAGAGATCCTCGGGAAAGAGAGGTGAGTTCTGGTCCATCACGGCGGCTTCCCACTCGACGTTCTCTGGAGACCTCCATTAATCGCCCCCCAAATGCGTCCGGCTGCGCCTACGTTTGACTTGGGCCACCGATCGGAGCAGCCGAGAAGCTATGCACTCTCCCATTTCCATTCCCCCAAAGCTACGGGTTTCCGGGTGACGTCCAGTCAAGCCCACTCTTCCCGACCAGCTGAGATTGCAGCCGGCAACGCCTCATCCATAAGGTAAGCCTGTTTCCCCTGTTCGCCCGTCTTGCTCGAACTGTAGCAGCGAGGTTCGCGGGCCCAGGCTGCTCGTGCCTTTCTCTGTTTATCCTTAGTCTTGTTTGCTGATTGGGGTCGGTTTTGGCTTGAGCCTATTTCTTAAATGCCCGACGTGGGTCCCCTCAATTGACTCGGCGGTAGTGGTCGCCGGAAGCATTGGTGGGAGGCGTTGTCGGTCAGGGGACGGGTTGTTTTGGCGAAACACCAGAAAGGGAAGTTCTCGGCATGGTCTCGGTGAAGTCCAAGGAAGAAGGGTGTGTTTGGATGGGCATTTAGAAAGCCTATTCAGCCCCCAAAGCCCCTTCAGCCAAAATAAGGGCGTTTGGCAACCAATCTCAAGGAGCTTTCAAATGAAAGTCAATCCTTGGAAATGCTGAAAGCATTTTTTTCTTCCTAAACTACCCTCATTAATTTTTTATATTTCCGTTATTACCCATGTATTTATTTATTTTTTAAATGAAAAAGGAGCAGCCCTTCCCGGACCGGCGAAGGGCGACGGCCGCCGCCAGCAGTCGGCCGAGGTCGCCCGAGGTCGAGCGACCTCCAACGAGGGTCGTGCGACACGCCCGAGGGCCGCGGAGGTCGCCCGACCTCGGACGACCCAGGGTCGCTCGACCCAAGGGCCGCGCGACCCGGCGACCACCGCCCGGGTCTCACGGCTGCAGCAGCCCTCGCCGTCGCGCGACCTTTGCGAGACCCAAGCGAGGGCCGCCGCGACCGCGAGACCCGGGCGGCGGTCGCCCGGGTCGCGCGGCCCCGGGTCGAGCGACCTGTCGCCCGAGGTCGGGCGACCTCGGCGGCCCTCGGGCTGGGTCGCGCGACCCTCGCCGTGGGTCGTGCGACCCTCGCCGAGGGTCACCCGAGGTCGGGCGACCTCCGGCGGCCCTCGGCTAGGTCGCACGACCCTCGCCGGAGGTCGCCGACGCCGATCTCGGCTCACCGGCCACCCTGACCCTTCGCCGGTCCGGCGAATGGTTTAGCTGAATTTTCAAAATAAAATAAAATAAAATAACACCCATCAAAGCCCTTGCAAAAGTTTTTTTACCAAACGCACATTCAGCTCAAAGTCCATTTGCAAAATTTTTTACCAAACACAACCGCATTTTCCCCAAGTAGCTTTGAGCTTTCATTTGCATTGGACTCAAAGCCCATTGCAAATGCTTGAACCAAACGCAGCCGAAGACATGGCGGGAAGAGGAAGGGGATGAAAGAAAAAAAAATTAAAGTAAAAGAAAACAAAAGAAAATAAAAGAAAGCTAGAAAATTG
The DNA here is from genome assembly GCF_016545825.1 of Eucalyptus grandis. NCBI lineage: Eukaryota > Viridiplantae > Streptophyta > Magnoliopsida > Myrtales > Myrtaceae > Eucalyptus > Eucalyptus grandis. The sequence continues at coordinate 9,573,813 of NC_052620.1, forward strand.
ATTATGGATGCGTTTGGTAACGATTCTTTTTGCCTAGCCCCGGCGAGCTCACCGAAGCTCACTCTAGCTTGGAGAGCCTCTGGCGAGCTCGCCGGACCGGCAGACAGCGACCGGCAGTGGCGGACGGCGGCGCCAGGCGGCGGCGGATGGTGGTCACAGGATGGCGGAAGGAAAGAAGAAGAAGAGTTAGTTTTGATTCTCAAATTTGTTTTCGGAACAAAAATCAACTTTTTTTATTCTTGATTCCACTCCAAATCTGTTCCTAGGAACAAAAATTTTACCAAACACGATTTTGTTCCAAAACTACTACCAAGAACAAAAAATCCGAATCGGGTACTATTTGGGACGTTACCAAACAGCCCCTATGAGGACTTGAAGGGGAAAGAGAGAAGTTTAGTAATTTTGGGCGCTATCTATGTGGCACCCCTCGACGGCCCCCGATCTGATTAGGGTCACCATAGTTCGCTTACCATTCACTTTTCCTAATAACATGTCACTCTGATACCATTCCAATCGCAGCGGGTCCATACAACCTGGGGGTTTACACATTTTTTTTTCATCAGTCCTTTGCGCAATTTATATACGGAAGCACATCCAACAACTCAATTCCCTATATTTAGAAAACGATGCACACCTACTAAATATCTTATATAAGTTAAAGCCGAACACGTTTATTTACATAAAGCAGATGGACATCTTTAGTCGGTACATCAAAATGCCGTAGTCTTCTATACTCGGCTACACTTCAAAGGATGATCGACATATTCTCCAACAGTCGAATACTTAAAGTCCATCGATCAGTGTCGGCATCCAAAAGTTCCTCCCTTTGCTATCCCCCTTCTTTCAATCATAACCAACCACTTGATTCATCTACTAGTAGCAGTGGCAGCAGAGGTATATTATCTAGTTTGAAATGTTATTCCCCAAAAGGGGTGAGTACAACCACTCAGCAGGTAAAGGACCAATAAACCACTCAATACATCATGCCATGCAATCATCACAATCATAGCATCACATGTCATACAAGCATCCATGCACAACATACCATGGCATCATGCACATGTCATCATACCTCATGTACCATCATCATCATACAAACATCACCATCATATCATACACTTACCATCATCATGTCACATATGGCATCATCCTTACCATGCATCCATGCGTATAACATCATCATCATACCACCATATCACATGTACCATCATCATTACCATGCGTTCATGCATGTAACATCATCATCGTATCATCATATCACATGTACCATCATCATTACCATGCATCCATGCATGTAACATCATCATATCACATGTACCATCATCATTACCATGTATCCATGCACATCTCATCATATCATGCATATATCATCATGCATAATTCAATTTCAATTTCATTTTGAACCGCCACATTTCTCTTTCCCGGGTCCAATGTTTGCATCCCACATTCATCACTCGCGCCCAATCCTGGCATTGCGAGAAACCTCCGGCATTCAACCATTTAAGGCCACCGGGCATCCGGCCCCCCACATTCCGGGCATCTCGTATCCCAACTGGCATCACGAGACATCCCCTCGGGCAAAAACCTCCGAGGCTTCCGGCATTTACACTCCCTGGCCAAGCATCTCGCATCCCAACTAGCATCGAGAGGCATCCCCCCGGGCACAAACCTCCGGGGCTTCCGGAATTATGTACCGACACACCACCAGGCCTCCCCTGGAATTACGTACTGTATACCACCGGGCATCCCGACACTCCCGGGGAATCTCCGGGGCTCGCCATGAAAATGGTTTCCCCTGCCCTCCGGAATTATGTACCGACATACCACCAGGCCTCTCCTGGAATTACGTACCGTATACCACCGGGCATCCCGACACTCTCGGGGAATCATTGGCTCACACCTCCGATGGTCTTCTCATCACCACGATGCATGTTCTTATACATCTCATTTTCAATTTCACATTCACAATTATGGCTCAATTTCAGCATGGCATGCGATGTGATGGCAACCAAGATCATATTCATCATTGAATTCATACACGCATCTCAAATCATTATCGTACATGCAGCAAGACGCCGTCATCTATAACAATACAATTCATGGAGTCCATGCAATTTAAAATGGTCCATATTTCATGCCTTTTCGAAGTTTACAAAATTCCAGCATATACTATTTTAGAAAATATTTAAATTAAATATCCATATGCTTCTCAAAAATCATGAAATCAAGGCATATGATAGGCAAGACAATAAGATAATAATTTCATGAAAAATACATGCCCAATAGAGTTCCACACAAGAAGATACAATTCACACAAATACACCATGCAATTTCGGATAGAAACAGAATGTGCAGTTTTCGAAATAATTCGATTAAAATACCCGAACGACCTCCGAAAATTATGAAATTTTACCAGGTTATATATAAGACACTAAAGTATATTTTTCATGTAGACTTCCAAGCCAAATTATTTTTAGATTATTTTCTACAGTCACACGAAGCTTCTGGATCTAACACCGAAACGTCCAGTGCATGCTTCTCCGAAATACTGAGTCTTCACCTACCTATTCTTCTTCGTTTCCTCTAAAATTTTGATATATTTTACTTCAAGATGTTCTCTACAAATTTCATGAAGGGATCCAAGTCAAATATCCAGAGTATAGTCATCATATGGGTCCATGAAATCTCGGGTGTCCTGTACCACGTCTCCAGATTTACCGTCTTCAAGAGTAGGTCGATTTACTAAGTTATACTTGTTCATTTTACTTCAAATTTGAGTATGTTGTATTTTAATATGTCCCATACAACTTTCATGAAGAAATCGAAGAGATATTCTTAGTGCAAATCAACATGTAACCACAAATCCACCGAAAGGTCAGTGAAATCGTTCCAGATCTGGTGTCTCCGTAGGATGAGAGTTTGACCCCACAAATCTCCATCATTTTGTACCAAATTTCATTATGTTGTAGTTCAAGATATTATCTACAACTTTTATGAAGAGATAAAAGTCAAAATAGAACTCAAAACATGAATGCAAGCTCTCACAAGATTCTGTTTCAGGCGGATCTCACGAAATCAGCGTGCAAAGTCAAGAACAGCCACATTCTAGCTCCGATTTTTGCCTTCCCTATGATCCGAAACCTACCACAAACAAATCATACATGCAAGGCACACATGCAAAGGTGGAAATCAGTCCCAACTTGCCCCTAAGACCGAGCAAATACGAGCACACGGACGGCACACCGGCGACGGACGAACGGCGTGCGGGCGGCGACGAGCTCCTCCTCCTCCTCGGCCTCCCTCTCTCTCACATCTCACTCTCTCTCGGCGACTCTCTCCCTCTCTCTCACTCTCTCAAAACCAGCCACTCTCTCCCTCTCTCTTTCTTTTTGGTGGCTTATATATTTGCATGCATTCTTTTCTTGCATGGGGGACAAGTGTTCTCATGAGGAGAACAGGTGGCAAAAAGGAGAGAACAAGTGTTGGAGGGCATGCAAGGTTAATGGGCTTCATTCTCGGCTGGGCTTCGGGCCAGCAAATGGGCTGGTCGACAGCCCCTCCTTGGCTCCAATGGACCGACCATTTGGCCCTCCAAAATCCATACTCTTGGGCCTAAGGCCCAACCTAATTAAACCCATAATTTCCCTTTCAATTATTCATCTTTAATTCTTTCTTTTAAGAATTTAATTACTAAATTCCACATGGCCAAAATCTTGTAACATTTTATTTATAGGAACTTAGTCTATAAAGTGCATAGCCAAGCATAGATTATTCTCATTAATTTATCTAATTTAAAATCTCATGAACACAAACATATATCACTTAGTCTTAAGAGGAGACTAATGGCTAAAGCATAAATCATAGGTAATTTCGTTACCTAATTATGGGCTTTAATACACTTTAGAGCTTGTCTTGAATTTTTTTGGGATGCCACAATCTAGCTAATGTGAACGTGGACTTGCGTTGGATTCGAGTTGGTGTGATGGATCTGGGCTTGTTTCTAATCGTGATTGGAGTGCTCACTGTTGGGCTTCCCTCATTAGAAGCGGATTGGGCTCCAAGTAAATGAGCCCGCTTCATTTCATGCCTTTTTCCTCTTTTTTGTGACCCAGACACGAAGGTTTTCTTCAACCCATATTCGGACCTGGCCTTAGGGCCCGGCCAGGGACCCTAATTTCTGATTAAAATTTAATTTCTAAAAGAAATGTTTTAAAAATGTTTTTCAAAAAAATAAAAAAATTCGAAATGATTTTTTTCTAAAAATCAGGAAACAAGCTTTAAAAATATTTTATGAGTAGTTTCCTCTAAAAATGCACAAAAAAATCCATTAAAAAAAGAAAAAAAAGTCACACCCCAAAGTTTAAACAAGATTATCTATCGAAAGGCATTAGTTGATTAACTAGTATGATCAAGTCTTGGATCTGAGTTTCTCTGATTACGTAGGAGTAAGGTAGTTCTTCCAATATCTTACTTGGGTTTTTAATTGACTTACCACAAATCAATCATAGGCGATTCCTAAATAAAAATGATTTGCAGATTAAAAACTCAGACCATAAGTTACAAATTCGTAAGCTTGGGATCCTAAACTTAGTAAGTCATTAACTTAACATTGCGGATGGTAAGATCACGACACTATGTGATACAAAAATTAGTTTGGAGTAGATATGGCACGGATGTTTTACTTTGAAATTTTTTACGATAAAAAGATTAGTTTGGAGTAAACGTGGAACGAGTATACTGGTTTGAGATTTTTTTGGTGTCAACCTTAATATTTAAATATTGTAATAGGAAGAGATAGCCTAAAGTGTAAATTTATCATTTGTACTCAACTAGACCAAATTTTACTATATAGTTAACTTGAATGAATAATGTATAACCACTGTGCACTTGTCCTATTCCCCACCATGTTACTGGGTACTAGTATAGGTCTGATATTAATAAGACTTTGTCGCGGTCTGACTTGTTTCAAATGTTGTTTTTTTTAGAAAGGAGGAATGCTTACTCTATTGGCCTCAACTAAACCTCCTTTGCCTTTTCTTACTCAGCCGGCTTTCGTACTTTCCACGAAAGAGGGAAGAGAAAAAAGAAACAAATAAAGTGACAACTTTTAGTTAATCTGAATTACTTGAAATATTTCATAATGTTCAAATATTGATATGTAGAATCTTATATTATTATTTTTTTCAGAATTCTAAGAACTTAAATAAAATTTTAATTTTCAACTTTTGGATGAAAATCAAAATTAGAAGTGACTGATAAGTGCAGTCAAACACGTGACAAATGTTTCATGTCGGTTAGAGAAAAATAAAATAAAAACAAAAAGACAGATAATTTTTTGGGGGACAAGTTCGACAACCCATACATATTATTTTTCCAACACAGATAATTATTTATGATAAATTATGAAGTTGTGCAACCTCCTTAAAAGAAAAAGGTGATAATGTCACGTTATGGACTCGTTCATTCAAAGTCCACTTTTGTCCATGTCTCTTAAATGTATAGATAGAAGCTAGCTTTGACTCGTGGGTATTATATATGCATTTCTGTGCTAAAGCCAATGAATATTTATAAGAAGCGATAGTGTTAAGCATTAAACTGCATTCATGGACTCACAATCCTTTGTGCATTTGATAATCATTATGTTTCTAAAAATAATTCCTATTTAAAAATGATTTTTTATTTTATTTTGTTCTGGAAATAATTTTTGAGCATTTGAAAGCATTTGATGATTGTCTAAAATTTATATTTCCAAAATAAAAATGCATTTGGTAGAACTCTTAAAATGTCTAGTCCAAACCATTTTCTTTTAATCTTTTAATAATTTTATTAAATTCTTCTCTTTTTCTTTTTTTTTTTCTTTTCATCTTCTTCTTCCTCTAGTCGCTAGCAACCTCACCAGAGTGTCGGTGCCCCAAGCCTCACCCTATTGCTGGCGAGGCTTAGTCTCGTTGGGCCATCACTAGGTCGGCATCGCTTTGGCTAGGCAATATTGACCTAGTGATGACCCGATGAGGCTTGGCCTTGCCAGATCTGGGCAAGGTCGACCTCACCCAATCGAGGCGAGATTGAGCCTCGCCATGGGTCGACACCATTGGGGGCCGATGATGCTACGATGAGGTCATCGACCCTTGTCTGGCTAGTCGCCAATCACGGCCCTCATTGATGTTGCTAGGGGTTGGCCATGGGCCAAAAGGAAGAAAAAGAAGACAAGGAAAGAGAAGAAATGAAGACAAATTAAGCTTAATTCTAAAATTGTTCTAAAAAATAAAGAATAAGCTTTTTTTTTCTTGATTATGTTCCAAATCTATTTCCCATAATAAAAAAAAATGATTTTTGTTTTTAGGAATAAAAAATTTACTAAATGGATTTATATTCCAAACCTTATGTACCCAAAAAAAAAAGGGTTAATACCCTAAAAAAACCCAAAACTGGTACACATGTGATAAATTTACCCCAAACTATTTTTTTGACCATAAAAAACCCCAAACTGGTATGCTTGTGACAAATTTACCCCGACTGACTATAAAAAACCATAAACTGGTATATTTACGACAATTTTACCCTAAACTAATTTATTCGACAACAAAAAACCCCAAACTGATAAATTTGTAACAAATATACCCTCCGCTAAATTAGATTAATACCACAAAAAAATCACAAAAATTGTAAATTGTGACAAACGATGCGTAAAATCCTAAATCGATATACTAGTCAACTGTCACGTGTAATTTAACTTAATAATTTGACAATAAAATTTAACGAAAACTAACAGAAGGTAAATTTGTCACAAGTGTACCAATTTGGGATAAATTTGTCAAATGTATACCAGTTTTGGGTTTTTGGTGGTCAAAAAAATAGTTTGAGGTAAATTTGTCACAGGTGTACCGGTTTGGGATTTTTTAGGGTATTAAGCCAAAAAAAAAATTGATTTTTGTCACGCTCCAAATCTCGAGCGCCAACATCCCACAATGGCCATGCAAATGCGACATTCTCAAGTAGTGTCACCGACCCCATTCATTTATTATTGCGCAAGCGGAACGTATTATAAAACTCCGGACAATGAAACACGGGATAGAAAAGTAGGAAACAAAACCACAACATAACACTCTCATAATTCAACAGAATTACAAACCGAGGTCTATGGCCAAAAGTCTTCAAAAGACCGGCTCTTAAAAAAGAACTGTCCTATGACCTACAAGTCGGACACGTTCTCCAATCCTTATGACTTCACTTCTGCAACTCCTCAAGGTCAACCAAAGTTATATGCCAGCTCCGTCCACCAGGGACTTGAAATTTTAATCCCACAACCGGGATGAGACATTGTCTCAGCAAGTTCAACCCCCTAAACCCCTTTTAGAAAGAAAATACGCCCCGGGTGGCCTAGCCACAACATCAAGAAGACTTACCTCGCATTAGTCTTCATCTGTAGGTTAGCACAGTTTATATAATTCAACCACGTGCAATTATGATAACCAAATAACTGTGGCACAATCACATTATCAAAACAATTCAACCATTTGGATTGTCTCAGCGATCAATCGACTTGGCCGATTACATGTCATTCTAGCAAATCAATCGCTGCTTCCAATCACGACCCTATAGGAAAGTTTAACAACCAGTGGCAATCACGGCCCCACTCAACACGACCTTTAATTAGGTGGTAGATCTCGGCCCGATGGGCACGACCTCTAATAGGTGGTCAATCATGGCCCTATTGGGCACAACCTCTAATAGGTCATCAATTACGGCCCCACTAGGCACAACCTTTAATAGATGGTTAATCACGGCCCCACTGGGCACAACATTTAATAAGTAGTCAATCACAGCCCCATTGGACATAACCTTTAATAGATGGTCAATCACGGCCCCACTGAGCACAACCTGTAATAGGTGGTCAAATACGGTCGTTCTTCCATCAAATTTTGACACTTGGGATTTTATAAAAGAATCTCTATTTATCGCAATCACACTCCATTTGCTACAATCAATCATCAAATTCAAATTCTAAATACACAGCAGCGATCGGCACGAAATTCTAAGCAATCAGGGTCAAAAATAATATTTCCGTTTTTTTTTTAATTTCGGAATATAATATAATATTATAAATTCCAGAATTTCGAAACAATTAAATAATTCAAAATTAAAATCCTATTATGTCCCATCAAGGTTTATTATTAAATAAACTCTCTTAGCCTTTAATTAAACATGCTTTAAATTAAACAAACATCTTAATCTAAATCACAATTAAATAAACTAAACTAACCACCTAAGCTTACTTAACTTAGACTAAGCACACTTAGGGCATTATTAACCGTCTAATCAAGATTTAGTGAACTAAACTCACCCGATTAACGAACTGAGCGAACCAAAACGACGGGGACGCCGAGGGGAACAACTTCCTTCAAAGCGGGCCAAGCATCCGAGGTCAAAAAGCTGACCAAAACGGGCCAAACGTCTGTTGCCATACCCATTTTTCCAGCTACTGATTGGGGCCGAGAGGGAGTAGATCGGCATCGGCTTAGGTCAGAAATGGGCGGAGAAGACTGGTGGGGCTTGGATGGGCCGATGGGGAGGTCAACGGCGGCTCACAGTGGTGGGGACAAGCTCCGACAGCTCCTGGAACTCATGGACCAAGACAGACGGGGATGGCTAGGCGTCGGCTAAGTGCGGGTGAGCGAGGAGCAGCAGCTGTGCGAGGCGGCGGACGGCGCGCGAGCGGTAGAGGGCGGTTCGACTAGGCTACAGCCAGCCTCGGCGTGCTCAGATCTGCTGGTGCGTTCGAACCCAAAGAAGAAGAAGAAGAAGAACTCGATGCCAGCAGGAGGGGGAAGAGGCGAAGGTCCGAGCGGCGAGGTGCGGCTGCGACGGCGTGCGGCATGAGGCAGCGACGGCTGCTGGCTTCCGTTCAAGTCTTCTTCGGTTGCTGGGTTTCGAAGAAGCAAAGAGAGATGGAGGAGAGAGAGGGTCGACGAGAGAGAGAAAGGGAGGAGAGAGAAGGAAGGGGGCCATTTCTTTTCTTTTTCTTTTTCTTTAATCCAACAAAATGGCCCACCATGACATCATCAAGTTATGTCATACTCCACTAACTTCAAATCTCCCACAACAATCTTCAATGGGTCCAATTCCATCCTCTGCCGTGGCACACGAATTCCTAAACTTTGTACATCACATTCTTCAATTATCTTCTAATTGAACCAATTTAAAGTCCGTAAAACTAATCCAATGTCGTCATCCTTCAATTCACATATTTACTTGACCAAAGTACTATTTTGATCTCAAAAATACCACCAAAAGTGGGCTTACCAATTTTCCGAACCAAATTAATCATACCTTGATTATTTTGCTGAAAAACTCGACTTACATGAAAAATCTTCTAAAGATGAGTCAATATTCCTAAAATGATTTATGACACACCCAGACTTCCAATTTTTGAATTCAATCTCAATTCTACGGTTAATTTCACTTTGGCAAGATACTAACACGGCCCAACCTACCGGGTAGCCTTTAGAAATTTTTATGCATTCAACCTATGGTTGATCATCTCAAGCCACAATGTACATCTTTGAAACATTGGCGACTTTCGGTTGTCAGGGTAATCTTAAGGTTTCAAATATGAACACAGGGTACCCAATCACATGCCTCTGTCGAGTCGACTTATCTCCGATCTCTAATTGATTTTTAATTGTGCTGCAATGACCCTTGCAGATTAGCTCGGTCGAAAGATCGCTTCCTGGTCAAATTCTCGAGTCTGATGCATTAGAATTTCTTAACGGCTTCATCGATAGATTAGTTTTCACATGAGTGGCCGACTCAAGGAAAAGAACTATATGCGTGCCAACGAAATGCCCGTCTCAATTTATTGAAAATAGAATTGGAAAATCGGAATGTCACAGATGTCGCTAGGGGTTGGCCACGGGTCAAAAGGAAGAAAAAGAAGACAAGGAAAGAGAAGAAATGAAGACAAATTAAGCTTAATTCTAAAATTGTTCTAAAAAATAAAGAATAAGCTTTTTTTTTTTACTTCTTGATTCTGTTCCAAATCTATTTCCCAGAATTAAAAAAAAAAATTGATTTTTGTTTTCAGGAATAAAAAATTTACCAAATTGATTTATGTTCCAAATTTATTCCCTGTAACCAAAAAAAAAAAAAAATTAGTTACTATTTAGCCAATTACCAAACGCACCCCGTGAACCAATGGTATTTAGTGTGCATGACACAATCGTCACTTATGAAGTTGTGTATTATTGACTTTAATTGAATGGAGGTAAAGACTTCCATCATGCAAAAGTAAGGGGTGAACATTTTACAATGAGTATTATTAGTTGTGTAGACTACAAGACTTAATTTATTCTTCCATAGGTGTAGCACTAGTACTCGTCAGTATTCATGGGATATTACGTATCATTAGTGTTATCTCTCCATTCATATGGAAAAACTCCTTTCTGGATTGACTTCTATTTTTAAAATTTTGAATTATTGTAAATCTTGCAGGATCCATACTTTGACTAAAATAATATTTCAAAATATTCCGACATAAAAAAATTGAGTCATATATAATTTTTTGAAACTTAAATAATATTTTATTTTAAATTTTCACTTGGAAAGCCATAAAAACAAATTAGAAGTGGTCAATAAGTGTGGGCAAACCGGTCAAATCATAAAACTTTCAATTTGAGAAAACACGACAAGAGAAGTTTACTAAGTTGCCATCATGGGAGAAATTACCAAAAATTTCTTAAATTTGTTATAATTGTGTCAATTCAGCTATAAACTTTTTTTTTCTTTTTTTGCCAATTGAGTCATAAACCTTTTGTATTTGTGCCAATTGAGTCATAAATCTTTCGCTGACATGGACATCAATCATCTTACATGATACGGTTGGTGCTAACATGGATAAGTTAATAATATTTTAATTTTTTTTAATTATTTATTTCTCTTTTCTTTTCTTTTTCCTTTTTTTCTTTCTTTTTTTTTTTCTTCCCTTCTTCCTTTGGCTGGTGAGGCTCGGCCTCATCGTGGCTAGGCAAGGCCTCGTTGAATATGGCCTTGAAATGAGACTTCACAAGCCATTGTTGTCTAGTAGCAACAAGGAATCTCATGATCCTATACTTGATGTGCGTTGCGGCGCTCTTCTCTCTCTTAGTCTTCACAAGCCAATTCTCTTACTTCACTAGTCAGGCTTTGCACTTCCCCTTTGTGTCTTCTCCTCCTCCTCCATTTTGAAGCTCTAGTCGCTTCACTTCTTAATGCATTCAATCTTCTTTGACAAGAAATGCAAGAAAAATGAGGAAATTTCTCCGTATATTGATTGATCTGTATACAAGTACATTAATTCATTTATAGTGAAAGAATGAAAGAAAAGAAAATGAAATAATATACAAAGAATTAAAAATTTCCTATTTACTAAAACTATTATATATTGAATAAATCAATTAGCCCGCAATTAGGATCAATGTCACAATCACGATCCACGATCACAATCTTCAATTGTATCTCCAACACTCCCCCTCAAGCTGGTGGCCTATATATATATCAAGGACACCTAGCATGCTCAATAGATAAGTATGTTGATAAGTATGTTGTCTCTGACATAGTGGCTTAGTGAAGATGTCTGTAGGTTGATCCATCGTTCCAATTCCTTTTGTTATGAGGACTCCTTCTCTAATCTTATCTCGTGTGAAATGACAATCAACTTCTATATATTTCGTTCTTTCATAAAAGACTGGATTTGCTTCCAATTTGAGTGTAGCATCATTGTCACAAAATAATTCAGCTGGTCTACTAACCTGTAACCCAAGATCTAAGAGCAATCCTCGAATCCAAACCACTTCACAAGTAGTTTTTGCCATGGCTCGATACTCTGATTCGGCTGATGATAATGACATAGTTCATTGCTTCTTCGTTTTCCATGAGATTAATGACTTTCCCAACTTGATGTAGAAACCAGTAATAGATCTTTTGGTCATCAGGCAAGTAGCATAGTCTATATCAAAGAAAGCTGTCATCTTCGTATTACAATCATGAGATAAGGAAATTCTTAGTCATGGGCATCCCTTCAAATATTTCACAACTTTTAGGGCTGCATTCATATGGGATTGTTCTATACTATGCATAAATTGATTGAGTATCTGTACTACATAACATATATCAGGTCTTGTCATCGTAAGATATATTAATTTACCAACAAGTCGCTGATATCTCGATGGATCCTTGAGCAGTGGATCCTCAATAGATGAAGAGGAGTTCAAATCATATTCATGAGTAGTCAACTTGGTATTCTGTTCAATTGGTATGACTGATGGTTTGCACCCTGATAATCCAGTTTCAGAAACAATTTCTAAGATGAACTTCCTCTAACTAAGATTGATACCTTTATCGGATTGAGCAATTTCAATGCCAAGAAAATATTTAGATGGTCCCAAATCCTTGATATGGAAAGTAGAATGCAAATATTATTTGAATCTTGCAACATGAGAGTCATTATTTCCCATGACAAGTATATCATCAAAATATATTAGCAAATAGATTGATGAATTACCTTCATTCCAAGTAAACAAGGTATAGTCGTGCTTAAAATGTCGAAATCCCGCATTAGTCAGCACGGTAGTGAACTTGGCGTACTATTGCCTAGATGCCTATTTCAATCCGTACAGGGATTTGCGTAGATGACATACCCGAGACTCCCCCTATTTGCATAATCCCTGTGGAAGCTCCATATAGATATCTTCTTCTAGATCGCTATGAAGAAAGGCATTGTGGACATCCATCTAATGTAATGACCAATTTCAGATTGTTGCAATGGATAACAAGGAATAGATAGTGACTTCTTTGGCAACAGGGGAGAAGGTTTCATGATAGTCAAAACCTTCTCTCTGAGTAAATCCCTTAGCCACTAGCCGAGCTTTATATCATTCAACTAAACCATCTACCCGAAACTTGATTTTATATACCCATTTACATTCGATTGGTTTTTGGTGTGGAAGTAGTGAGACAATATCCCAGGTATGATTCTCTATCAAGGTAGTAAGTTCCGATTCCATTATGCGTTGCCATCGGGGATCACGTGATGCTTCATGGAAAGAGGAGGGTTCTCTCTCTTCCAAGAGGTGGCTACTGCAACACATATGTTCTGGTGATAGCCGATTAAAAGACACATACGAAGAGATATGATAATTCGTACTTGGAGAACGCGATGCAGAACAAATGTAGTCCTTTGTCCATGTGGGTGGATGAGTTTGCTGTCCATAACGTCGAGGCTGCTCAACTACTATGGTTTAGGTGCTGGGAAAGACTCAAAAGTAGTCACTAATGGAGCCAATGCCGAGGAAGAATCCTCAAATAACTCTGAAGGTAAACCGTCTTCAGAGATAGTGGTGTCCTTCGTGATAGAAATGGATGGCTCCGGAGCAACATACAAATATTGAGAAGCCGTGTATAAATCTTCTTCGCATAGAAAAGGACTATGGCTTTGGGATGATGATGAAGTCAATGAGGATATCATATCCTTGAATGGAAATACATGCTCGTGAAAAATAACATCCCTGCTTATGAAGAAATGCCTTGTAGAAATCTCCATAACTCGATAGCCTTTTTGAAGTGGCAAGTATCCCATGAATACACATTGAGTGGCACGAGGGCCCATTTTATCCAAAGGACCCACATTTGTCGCATAACACAAACAACCAAACACTCAGAGATGATCATTGTTAGGCTATCTATCAAAAGGAGTTTTACCATCGAGGATATGAGTGGACATGCGATTAATCAAATAAGCGGCAGTGACCACACAATCTCCCAAAAAACCTTCAGTAATAGAGGCTTGATATTTTAATGCATGTGCTACTTCTAAGAGATGTCTGTGCTTACGCTCTACAATTCCATTTTGTTGTGGAGTGTAAGTACAAGAACTTTCATGTTGAGAAGATGGAATTTGGTACAATCAGAGGTGAAAAATTCACGCCCATTATCCGTACGAATTCATTGCACATATGGATTGAATTGATTCTTAATCAAGGAAACAAAATTCTAAAGATATACCCAAGTGGCCCTTGTACAGTCATCTACAATTGTGAGGAATAAACGGGAGCCATCATGATGGGGGGTATGATAAGGCCCCCAGATGTCCATATGAAGTAAAGAAAAAATTCTTTTTGCTCGAGATGTACTCTTTGGAAAAGATGCTCAAGATTGTTTGGCCAAGGGACATACTAGGCATTTAGGATGAGGGAAACATGCACTATGACCCAATCTCTTATGAAAACGGAGATTTTTATTTTGATTGATAGCATTACAAGAAATGTCTTTATTTAGTAATTCTAGATCTCTGGGGAATCAATCTAGTTATATAGTTCTTTTGCAACACTACCCAAGCCCATCACTTTGCCAGTCGAACGGTTTTGAAAGAAACAATTGTTGGAACTAAATATTACATGACAGGAACTATCTATGCAAACCTTCAAGACAAAGAGTAGGTTGGATTCAAAATCAGGAATGTATAGGACATTTCTGAGGACAAAATGTGGACCGAGGTGAATAACTTGAGTAACGTTTCCATTTGGAAGACGTACTGATATGGGAGATTGTGATGCTTTTTCAACATGAGAAAAGAGACTCTCATTACATATTATGTGGTCACTAGCCCTTGTATCGATTATCCATGCATTGATAGAAAAGGAATTCTCCTTATAAAGGAAAGTACTTGAGAACGCAGCACTTTTATCGCCCATCTTCAACTGGTTCAAAATTTGCATGATATTCTCATACTGATCTTGAGTAATTGGTTACTTGCTCTCCATCAATTCTTTGTGTCGAGACCTAATAAGCTGAGGATTCTTTTTCTTTTTCTTTTTCTCAGTAGGCTTTCCATGCAATTTCCAGCACGTATCAACAGTATGGTGTGGACGTTTGCAATATTCACAATATTTATTTTTGAATTTAATATTTTGCCCACTGACCTTCCCTAATGACGTGGCATCATCTGAGTCATAGGATCCTCTATAAGTAGGGGTTGACATGGCTTGATAATAGCCCTCAGATCAGGCTGAGATAATGGAAGATCTATAGCTGTCCGTTGCAACACATTGATCCTAACCATTCGATCTCCTGTGTTGATTTGAACCGTCCAATGGCCTATGTGAATCCCAGCCGTCCATTCAAAATGGACTAGGGTTTCCATCAGGTCTTTTTCTTGCCGCAGCAGCACTACCCAATTTTAGGTATCCTGAATGTCCAGCTACTCCACTACTTTCAACCATCACTTCTCATGAGCCCACGCTAGATGGTAAAGCCGCAAGACTAAGGCCCTCTCCCACTCAAGCGTGTTCAGCCATGGCGAGGTGCTAACTTTCCTCCTGGACGGTGAGCTGGTAGATGCATTTGAGCGGCAATGGAGGTTCCATCGTGAAGATCTGAGAACAGAAGGCCGAATAGGAGTCGTTGAGAATGAGTAAGAATTGTGTGGCCTTTTCTCTTTCTCGTATTTCTTTGTACTTGTTTCGGTGTTGCCTCGGGTCCCCTGTAGATGCTCCTCGGTGACTCTAGTTTGTTCCATAGGGAGGAAAAATGGTTGAAGCAAGTGGTAACCGAGAGGTTCCCTTACTTCAACTCGGTCAAAGCTTGGGTAATGCTGAAGAGCCGTGCTCGATTGAGCCGGCCACACATCTCTTTGATGTTGTCCTAGATTTGCTTGGAATCCTCAGTAAGTGGTAGCCTAGCCGTAACATCGGGGGCGAGTGTGTTGCTGATCCAAGTGCAAACCAACTGGTTGCACTTCTGCCAATGTTGCTAGAGGCGCTCATCGGTCGGGAACGGGATGGCTCCGTCAAGGAAGCCATATTTATCTTTTGTAACAAGAGCCCACCGAGGAGTAGCTTTCCAGTCTGGTGAGTTGGAGGCTGATAAGGCGTAGTTCGGGGCCGTCCACCAGTGATATGTAAAGAGGGTCGTCGGGTTCAAGCCAGCTGTCGCCACCAACTGAAAAAACCAGCGGCATGTACCCGAGTTGAATTGCCGGGTAGGGATTCGTCCCTTGACCCGGCATAGATCCAGGTCCCTAACGAACAAATCCATATCCCTGACCCGGATTCTTCTGGCCTAATTCCTCAGTTAAGCTAGTTACGAACGGTGTAGGTCCAAATGGATATTAGGTCCATGTCTGTCTTGGCCCAGTAGCCCACTGATACCAATTAACTAGGGGAAATGTGGGGGGCCACTGAGCTAGGCCGGAAATTTGACCCAATGCAGGAACCAATCTTGCCGGATCGTGACTCTCTTCTAGTTGCTAAATAGAAGACTGCTTCTCACTAGAAAGAATAACAGGATCTGATGGGGTTTGATTTTGAGGTGAGATGGGTGTCTCTTCTATTGAGGAGCTCTTGATGTTCTTGTTCTTTGTCATGGTATCAAAAAATTTTTGAATTCCTAATCGATTTGCTGGTCTGTTTCACAGGACAAGAACGTGCAACAACAGCCTATAAAAAACCGAAGACAATTCTAAATATGTAGAAGCTAGGCTAGGAACATCGGCTTCGATACCATGATAGGAAATGCAAGAAAAAGGAGGAAATTTCTCTATATATTGATTGATCTGTATACAAGTACTTTAATTCATTTATAGTGAAAGAATGAAAAAAAAGAAAAGAAAATAATATACAAAGAATTATAAATTTCCTATTTACTAAAACTATCATATATTGACTAAATCAATTAGCCCGCAATTAGGATCGATGTCATGATCACGATCCACGATCACAATCTTCAACCATATCTCCAACATTCTCCACGTCTCTCTATTGCAGGCAACCATCAACATCTGTTGATTAATGAGAGGACGTGTAGATTCTTTTCGATTTCCAATCAAGCCTCGCCATATCTGTTGAGGTCAACCTTGCCCAGCCATGTCAAAGCCAATATCGCCCAACGATGGCAAGGTTGAGTCTCACCTTTGTAGGGCAGGGCGGGAGAGACTTGCCCTCACCTCTAGCTGGTCATTGAGATTCGACAATTGGCTATAGGAAGTAGGGAGGGAAAAAAAAGAAAATAAAATAAAAAATAAAATTTCCAAAAAAAAGAAGTTAAAATATTATTAAAGATTATATACGTCAACATTGGCCGCACCTAAATGCTTAAATAAATATTTTTGGTATTTTTCATTTTATTAATTAAAGAATTCTAAATTAATAAATGCTTAAATTAAACATGCAATCTAGCCTATCTATTTATATTAAGAACATGTTTTTGATATTTTCTTTTAAAACTCAGAATAAACAAATTGCCTAATTTAAACATGTAATTTAACCTCAAATGTGCAACATTATCTATTTTGCGATATTTATTACAAAATCTATTTGGATGTTACCTAAACATGCAAGTTATCTAGAAATCCTAATTTAAATATAGATCCTAACATGCAGATCTATATGAAGATGCAATGCAATGCACATGATATATTTTAGTATATTTTTAAAACAGGGAAACAAATCAATTCAAATCCAGAAAAGAATAACAGATAATATCAATCATCCAAGACACATCCATTCCATTTGAATTAGGTAATGAATAAAATCAACGATTGTATCCCCGCGAACGAGGATCGTATCTCATGATTGAGATTGGATTACCATCCATATGCATGTTTCCTAATTGAATAGGTATCTTTTGATGTCTTAGGAAACAGGCATTGTCACTCAATAAGCAACTTAGATGAAGAAATTTATCAAATCAAATAACAAAATATTCAAATTGATATCGGACAAAATCGTTAGTTAATTCGAAATATCGCGCGAATAACGTTTCCAAATTGGATGAGAGAAATTCAATCGATCCACATGTCGATGAAATGTTCTTGAGGATCTACCACTTTGAACTTTTTAATCTTCAGTCCATCGCTTGACTTTTGTCCTCTTCTCTTCCATCTACTCTCAATAACGGAGACCCACGGCGGAGCATTGGATTGTCAAGAAAAGAGTTCACGCCACGGCATTAGATTACCGCGGGGCTTCTTGACGAACGAGTTTACTGGACGAGCTGAGCACGACTGCGGATGGGCTACGTGCTAGAATCCCGCAGCAATAGAAACAGAACCGGAGACGTTAGAGGTCAACAGAGCTGCGACCCGCGTCCGTGTGGGGCTGCAACAGTGTGGCACGGCAAGGGCAGCAAGGTCGCGGCCGCAACTCGATCCTCCCTTTCTTTTTCTTTCTCTCCCTTTCTCACGTGTTTGTCTCCGTAACAACCCGGCCAAATCTTTTTCTTCTTTTTTGTTATTATCTTTCCTCCTTTGCCTTGTAAGAAAACAGGAAAAAGAATAATAAAAGATCCGCCGAATCACTCGATTCTCTGATCCGCAATCTACTCTTGAAAAGATTTGATGCTCAAGTAAACATGAAAGCTCCCCTGTGCGATTCTCTCTCCATTTCATTAAAAATTTCCCACAGTAAAAGAAATTTCCGATTGATCTGTAAGACCCCACTGATTCCTTCTATACATTGAGTGCTTGCTTTCCTCTTTTGCTTCTCCTCACTACGCTGATTGGTGTCCAGAATTATTGCCTAAATATTCCCTTTGCATGTTGACCGAACATACGAGTAATTATCGACCTGCAACTTCCTCCTCACTCAGTATCTTCTCGGTCGAATCTTGCATGATTGTTCTTCGAACTTGTCTTACAAGTCAGTACAATTAGAAACACAATTCCGTGACTAGGCCAATTTAAATACAATGAAAATGTTACTAATGCCTAAGTTCGTGATATTATTGCAATAAATAACTGAATGGGATCGTTAAAATTTAGATGTCGAAACAAAATATGGTCCAACGCATTTTATTCTTAGGGCCTATTTGGCAACGTGCCAAACAGTGCCAGATTCTGATTTTTTGTTCCCAGAATCAGTTTGGAACGATAATCGCGTTTGGTAAAATTTTTGTTCCCGGGAACAATTTTGGACAAGATTTAAGAATAAAAAAAAATTTGATTCTCCGTCCAAGAATCAGAAAAAGAATCAAAACGGTGCTCGCTCTTCCCTTTCGTCATCCCGGTTGCCGTCCGCCACCGCTTGCCACCGTCCGCCGCCGGTCGCCGATCCGGCGAGGTCGCCGGAGGCTCGCCAGGCAAGGGCGAGGTCCAGCGAGCTCGCCGGAGGCTCGCCGAGGCCGGGCGAGGTCCAACGAGCTCGCCGGAGGCAAGCCCGGCCAGGCGAGGCTCGGCCTCGCCGGTGGCCAAGCCGGTCTCGCCCGGCCCGGTGAGGCGGGCTGGCCATCGGCGGGGGCTGGGCGAGCCTCACCGGTGGCTAGGCGAGCCTCGCCGGTAGCTGGGTGAGGCTCGGCCTCACCCGATCGGCGAGGTCGAGCCTCGCCCAGTTGCCGGTGAAGCTCACCCGGCCACCGGCGAGGCTCGGTCGATGAAGGCCGACCTCGCCGAGGGCGGCGATGCTCCGGTGAGCGTCGCCGGCCAGATGAAGAAGAAGAAGAAGAATAGGAAAAAGGGAAAAAAAAAAGGAAAAAGAAAAGAAAAAAAGTAAAAATGTTATTTAAAATTTATTTAAAAATTAAAATAAATTAATTTGGAATAGAATCAATTAACACGGTATCAAACGCAATTTTATTCCAGAATAAAAAATTTTGGACAGTTATCAAACGCGTTTTTTTACTCATAATCAGTTCCTGGGAACAAAATAAAAAATATTCATTTCTAGTTAGAATCGGCTCCCGGGAATAGAATCGTTACCAAACGCGCCCTTACTCTTGTATTTCACATGGAATAGTTTTCCCGTTGCCAAAATACAACCCAACACACTTTATTCTCTTGTGTGATGTCTTTATAAAAAAAAGCGACGGGGTATCTGCTTTTTATTTCGTCCATCCAAGCACAAGTCAAGTCCCTTCCTTTGTTTTATTAGCGAAGCATCTGGGCAGGTTTCCATGCCACGTTGTACTTCTTGGTTGTTGTACGCTGTACGGTGTGTAAGTCATGTTGCCATGAGCAAAGAAGGAAAATTTACCTAATTGGCTCTTAATTATTATATGAATGTCAATTCAGTTACAAATTTTCCGACTTTATCAATTAAACATAAAATTTTGCGAGAAATTCCAATGTAGTTTTTCCAAATAAATTTATACTATCATATGTTGGCTATATATTGGAATTTCACACAAAAACTCGGGATTAAATTGACAAACTTAAAAAAATTAGGATTGAATTGGTATCGATATAGTAAATTTAGAACTGATTGGATAATTTTCCTATAGAAAAACATTGTTTATTTATGCACTTTTTTTTCTTCCTATGATAATCGGACCTATAGAATCCATCGAGCACTCAAGTAATCATAATTTCCATGAAGAGCAAAATTCCTCTCATTGTATATAGATATTTCTACCCGCACCAAATAATAATAATTAGTTTATATAGATAGGTATGCTCATCCACCCAACTTAATTGATCTGGGTATATTTGTCGGCAAATTACGGGTTTACTTTCCGCTGTAGTAATTGGTCATCATAAACAATAAATTCCATGGTACATTTGCCATGCCGAACAATATTACGGTTTTTCATCGTAATGTGTAAAAATGTCGTGACATGTAATAAAATTAGTTTATATATATATATATATATATATATATATACATATGTATGTATGTATGGTAACACTCAGAATTTTTACACCTACTTACCGTTTTCCTTTCATAATTTTCTCATTTTCAATTGGAATGAAGCACCCAGTGGCTATCCTTCCAACATGGAAGGAGGAGGTGGGGGGTCCGAATCCCCACCTTTTCGGTAGGGGTTGAGGTGGGGACGATTTAATTCAAGAGTGGGTTTCGACTCTCACGCCTTACAAGGAAGCATGGAAAAAGTCTGAGAATGAGAATTAGAGTAGGAATAGTATATGATCGACAAAAAATAAAATAAAATTGGAATGAAGCATTTTGCATCCAAAGGAAAAAAAAAATACTTATGAGAATATGCCCAAAATGACACTTATTTTCTCGCCAAAAGTTGATTGGGACGACACATGTTCGTCACTTTTTTTTACAAGGAAGAAAGGCATACCTCTTCCTTTTACTTCCAATTGAGAAGAACAGGAGTTGTGTGTGCATTTCTAATCAACGTTAATCTGGAGATATTTGTTTCGACCGGTTTAACTTCATACATAGGAAAATTTTGACCATTATTGATAGTGCTCGTGAAGAGGAAACGTGTATAATTGTGTATTTGTACAAGATAGAATTTAAATTATTTCTTCTTTCGACATTTGTTAAAATCCAATTAGATATACATTGCACTTACTTGATACAAGCGATAGATCTATTCAGGGATCATTTAGAAATAATTATATGAGCGCTTCCAAAGAACGTGGTTCCTTAATTTCAAAGTACTCATTATACCTAATTAATCAGACTCAATTTTGCTAAAGACTTAAGGTAATGATATATTGGGTCATCTACCAATAAACAATATAATTTCGATTATGATAACGTGGAACTTTGCAAATAGAAAATTTGTGAAATCAATGCTAACTATTCTAACACTTTCAACCTTGGCATGATGTCTTTAGGCTTTTTGGCCAAAAAGAAGCTGCGTCGAAAGTGAGAGCTTGGGGAAACGGAGCGGAAACAGCAATCGTTGTTTTTGTTTTCGAGAAGTGTGGGGATCAACATTCGCAGCAATCTCATTTGGAATTCTTTTACATGTATCTTTGCTTTTTGAGAAAAATATCCTCAAATAAATGACATCGAAGTTCGGGTCAGATTATTTGAGACTTCTGAATAATCTCTACTTATTAATAAATAACAATCTCAACTGGATTCATGACTTTTGTTCCTAAATTTAATCTTGGCATTTATTTTCTTCCAATGATCAAGATATTCCATGGAAAATTCAATCACGACATTTCGATAGTTCCCCTTCGGAAAAATCCTCGGCGTTGAAAGTATTTTACTAATGTACCATTGTATGTAATGTTGTGTTTACTATGGTGGAGTGGAAGGGAATCATGGAATGGCATGGCATGACTATTCCAGTATTTTTGTTTGGAAAAAGTGGAAAAAAATGGAAAAAGGATTGTTGTACTTTTTTTTATTTTTTGGGTCGGTGGATTCTTTTTTTGGTTGGTAGGAAATAATGCTATGGGAATGGCATTGAATGATGACATTTTAATAATTTTTACTATGTATTCACATCAATAATACTAGCAAATATGCACAAGTTTTGTGTATGAAAAAGAAAAAAAAACAATTGAACCCTTTCAAAAAGGGGCCAAAATGATTGTTCTTTTCTCGCCAAATGTCCATGGGGTTGACTCTTTGTCACAACCCAATCCTCGAACACGTGCTCATCCCTCACCTGGTCGATTAATAGCGCGTCCCAGGACGCATCGCTGACCCTTTCATTTTAATACGTAAGCGGAAGCATATAATAAAATCCCTAGACAATAAAACAATGGGATAAAAAAAGTAGGGCCATATTACTACAACCAAACTTTTATACACAGCAAACCATATAGTATATATTACAATACTATTTCAAAAGTCTGATCTATCATATATCAGTCCACAACTTAAGGCTTGCGAAATAGGATGGGGTCTCAATCCTCATTCGGGTTGTACTCTGGATCCTCCTCTAGATCGTCCTCCTCTTCTTCAGAGTCTTCATTTGATTCCTCTTCTTTCAGGGTCCTCCTCAGACTCTCCTTCTACAGGTTTCTCTTCTACAGGTTCCTCCTCTGGCCAATCCCACTCCTGATCCTCCTCTAGTCTTTCCTCTTGCCCAACTATGTCCCTTTCTTCTTTACTCCAGTTAGTACCCTCGGCTGAGTATACTGGTGACTAAGGATCGGCCTCAAGCTTAGGATCCTTGGCATCCACTAACGACCCATCCTTAGGGTCTGCCGTCCCCAGCCCGAATGCTGCCTCCAGAACATACAAAGGCACATCACCTTCCGAGATGGGACATTCTCTTCGTCCATCATGGTAATGACGATACCATGATCGATACTTGTGGGGTACCAGGTCGTCTCTACTCACATCAACCCAGATCTTTGACTCTATCAACACTTACTATAGCCATTCTAGATCGTGATGTATCAGGAAGTGGCATGCTATATCGGTAATCTCTTCGAGGATGCCAAAATGCATAAGAGGACGAGGAAGTGAAGGTGCTGCCATTTAAAGGACTGAGATGGTTATACAATAACCCATGAGACAATGTCTCAGTGAGTTCTACCCTCCTAAGACCCGATTAGTAAACCAATACACTATGGGCTGCCTATGCATACACGGGTTAGAGGACATACCTTAGCCTCAGATTCCACCCGCATCTCAATACAATTCATAATAGGCACCCAATTATTCAATACAGATCGAACTATCGATCAATCGACTTAGTCGATTACATGTCAAGCAGACCATCTCTTGGTCATTCTCATTCATACTATACAATTTCTAAGATAGTATATCTAGTCACCGAGCTACGTGCATTCTCTAAGGCGCCATATTCGTCAAGGCAACGTACTTAGTCACTGAGCCACGTGCATTCTCACACGAAGGCGACATGCTAATCACCGAGTCCCGTGCATTCTCTAAGGTGACTTATTCACCAAGGTGACGTATTAAATCACCAAGCTACGTGCATTTTCTAAGGTGACGTATTAAATCACCAAGCTACGTGCATTCTCTAAGGTGACATATTTGCCAAAGTGGCGTACTAATCGCTGAGCCATGTGCATTTTTTAGGTGATGTATATAATCAACGATTCACGTGCATTCTCTAAGGTGACCTATTCGCCAAAGCGACCTATCTGGTCACCGAGCCACGTCATACAGCATTCTTTCTCGTCTTTTGTCATACCCGATAAAATATCGTGTGTACACATAGTCGACCTTAGCCAAAATATGATAATTTCATTTTCTATAATTCCCACCATTTTCTATAGTCCACAAAACATTTTGGGCATTGTCAACCGATGCCCAGTTATTTTTCAATTGATTTTCCAAATTTATTTAATTTAAGAAATAAATCCTAAATTCACAAATAAATCATTTCAGCACAAAATAAAGCTCAATTAAATAAACGGACTGCACCACGATAATCAGCATAAAATTCCGGTCTTCTCGGTTGAATTTCCGGAAAATAATTAATTAATTAATTAATTTCGAAAATCAATTATTAAATACTAATAAATCTATTTTAGGCCCGTAATGCCTAATTGCAGGCTGAGACGGACCAGGAAAAATCCCGAGATCCATTCAATAATTAATATAACGTGTCTACTCGCTAATGGCTATATCTAACCACCTAACATGCATTATTAAGTCACTAATTTAATTAATTTAAACTAATCTAACCCCTAATCATGCTTAATTAACATTAATCAACCATTAAGCATCATTAGCAAAATAAGCGAGGTTTAGTGAGTTAAACTCATATGTTTAACAATCCACTCCGATTGAAATGTCGGGAACGTTGCGAGGGACGTTTTTCTCCAAAACGGGCCTAGGGTCCGAGGCCCGTACGCACCTCAAAACGGGCTTGCAAGGTGGCTGGAAACCCACACAAAACTTGATCTGTTCTTGGCTGAAAACAGGAGCAATCAACTCGGTTTCAAGCGGGGATTGACTGGGAAAGAGGAAATGGCCAAACCGGGCCTTAACGGAGGTTTATCAGTGAAGAAATGGCAAAGGATAGCCCCGGCTAAACCCTACAAGTTTCGAACTAGCTGCTGTGATGGAGGGCAGGCAAGGAGAGAGATGGAATCGGGCGGTGTGGCTCCGGCAGAAGAATGGCAACAATGTGGGCGGTCTTGGCATGCGACGGCTGCAGCTTCTCCTACCGGTCCTCTTGCTGGCTATAGGCATGCAAGATGGAGGGGGAAGGGGATGGTGTCGCCGGCCAAAGGGAGAGAGGGAGAGAAAATAGAGATGAGGGGGGACCAAGGGGTCCTACCAAGCTTAATTTTCACAATTTTGTCCCCCTTGAGCTTGTCCAACAAGCCAGGTTCTATGGCTGTCATTGAGCCACCAAAACACTCTCCACAACTTTGAACATGTCATGTAGGATACCTGGCATCCATGTTAGCGATTTCCAGCCTAAATTAACTGAATGGACTTAATTAGCAAAAGATAAAAATGTTCATAATTCAACTGGCACTATTAAAATGCTCATGACTAGATTGGCAAATGAGCAATAGCTTTAAATATTATTTTGATAATTTTCCCATCTTTTTTAGTGCACATTGTATGTGTTTGTAGATGACCTTCTCTCTTGTGTGTGCTTATATCCCACCTTTTACATGGGCAAATCATGCAACCGTGCAAGAGTAAGTACATTAGGATTGTCATTACTTTTGTATGATGATCACTTAAGTGTCATAACCTTTTTCGCTCACTTGAGTGTTACAAATTTAAAAAATTAATCACTTAAGTGCCATCGGTAAATTGCCTCACCAGAATATCTAACATAGACGCCAGTCATCTTATATAGCATTATCGGCTCTAACATGGACAATTAATAAAAAAAAAAAAATTAATAAAAAAATCCACGTTGAAATGGAAATATAATAAAAAAAACCTCATGTAGGACAATTTGTCAAGAATGGCACTTCAAATGATTAATTTCACTCGATGCAGTACTTAAGTGAGCTAAAAAGATTATAATACTTAAGTGAGCTCTATATAAAAGTTATGATACTTTTACTATCTTTATCCCGACATTTTTATTTATAAAAGGTTGAGATGTAATTTAGACGTGTAAAATACTTTAACGTGTGAGTGATCATAAGTCTAACTAATTATAGTATATTATTTGTTGTTGGCTCTCTCCTTGGAATAGATACCAATGTTCAAATCGAATCATGTAAAATTATTGTGTCTTTTAATTGTTCCTTGTTTATTTTTGCCGTTCTCTTTTTCAAAGTGTGGGAATTGAAAGGGAGCTATTTGATGTTTTTATTTTTTCAACTTTCTCTAGAAGTTTTCATGGAGATGATATGGTCTATGCATTTCTTTTTTGATGTGTGGCAGTCGAAAGGGCTAGAGAAGCTTTTCGTTACTTTTTTCAACTTTCTCGAGAGGCCGTTACATAGATTCAGTTTATGTAGACCAACACTATCATAACTATTGAACGTGTAAGCGCCCATGGCTCTTTTGATATTTATTTATATAAATAGATTTTATAAAATATTGCAGATACTAAAATAGATTTGGCTTACATTTTTTTTTTAATTAAAAAAATTACTTTGTACTGGTTTGTTGCTTTTCATGATATTAACCCAAGTTTATAAGGTAGATGATGGAAATGTGAGGATGGTTTATCGTGGAAAGATTGAACAATCGCTACGACTTGGCCCATGATCGATTTCATAGAGATATATAACGTCATCTTTGACTATATATTGCTCTATAATGTAATGATACCACTTCACAGTAACGCGTGATGCACTTCGCGTTGACTACTAATTCTCCTAGAGCTAGGCGTTCGACCAGTCAATGAATGAAAATTGTTCGGATATAGGGTCTATGCACTTTGTCCTTAATTTACAAGAATTTGAAACGGTACATGGCTTATGTCCTACTTTTTCTTTTTGTATAAATCATCTTCGTTAAGGTTTACTGGAAATTTTAAATTTGAAAAATCGACCGATTTAGATCGTCATACTTTTCGTTTCTGCAATACAACAAAAAGAGCTTTGTCGATGTCTTCACTGTTGCCGCATGTACTTCATTTTTTCTGTATTTCACATTCCAATTTTCCTCGTCTTTTGCATTTGTCACTCTTGGCACCTCTTTTTGCGCGTAATCAATTGTTTGAAAATACCTCACTCTACAAATTGTTCACGCCATGGAAAATTATAAGACAAGGGACAGCAGATTGGCGACAAGTTCTTTTCATGTTCGAATTGAATCCTCGATTCATTCTAGAGAACTTAACCTGGCCATAATTACCTAACTCGTTTTTCTCTTACCACGTCAAGTGTTCACATATATTCGAGCGAGCGAGGTATGCCGTTGGATTATGGGTATCCCATCATACTACCTTACCTTTAAGTATGAGAGAGAGAGAGAGAGAGAGAGAGAGAGAGAGAGAGAGAGAGAGAGAGAGAGAGAGAGAGATATTAAGAGATTAAAAATAGTCATTAATTAATAACTAATGAAAGCTAGTTTACTAATTAACATTCTTCTGAGGGGAAATCACTAATTAACATTTCTTCCGATGATAATTGGACCTATAAAATCCATCAAGCACTCAAGTAATCATAATTCCCATGAAGAGCGAAATTCCTCTCATCTTATACAGATATTTCTACCCACACCAAATAATAATAATTAGTTTATATAGATTGGTATGCTCATCACAGTTACCCGACTTAATTGATCTGGGTATATTTGTCGGCAAATTGCAGGTGTATTTTACTTTCTGCTGTAGTAATTGACCATCATAAACAATAACTTCTATGGTACATTTGCCATGCCGAACAATATTATGGAGTTTCATCATAAGTTATTAAAAAATATCGTAACACGTCGTAAAATTGATTTATAGAGAGAGAGAGAGAGAGAGAGAGAGAGTCTTGATGAAGTGCAAAAATAGTGTAAATAAAATATTGTACGGTAACAATCTCAGAACTTTTATACCTACTTACCGTTTTTCTTTCATAATTTTCTCGTCTTCAATTGGAATGAAGCATTCTGCATCCAAAGGAAAAAAAGAAAGGACTTAAATTTCTTCAGAATACGGCAAAAGTTGAAGACGAGAAAATTGTGAAAGGAAAACGGTAAGTAGGCATAAAAATTCTTAAGAGTGTTACCGTACATGTTCTTCACTTTTTCCCCATTTTGACAAGGAAGAAAACCATACCTCTTCCTTTTACTTCCAATTAAGGAGAACAGGAATTGTGTGTGCATTTCTAATCAACGTTATTATCTAGAGATATTTGTTTCCACCGGTTGAACTTCATATGACCATTATTGATAGTGCTCATGAACAGGAAAAGTGTATAATTGCGTATTTATACAAGATAGAATTTAAATTCTCTCTTCTTTTGACATTTTTTAACATCCAATTCGATATAAATTGCACGTACTTGATACAAGGAATAGATTTTTTCAGGGATCATTTAGAAATAATTATATGTGCACTTCCAAAGCACATGGTTCCTTAATTTCAAAGTAAGTACTCATTTTACCTAATTAATTAGGCTCGATTTTGCTAAAGACTTAAGTTAATGAAATATTGGGTAGATGACTATATACCAAAAGACAATTTAATTTTGATTATGATGATGTGGGACTTTGCACATAGAAAGTTTATGAAATCAATGCTAACTATTCGAACACATTCAACATTGGCATGATGCCTTTAGGCTTTTTGGCCAAAAGAAGTTGCGTCGAAAATGAGAGCTTTTGGAGAAACGGAGTGGAAACGGCCATCATTGTGCTCGAGAAGCGTGGGGATCAACATTCGCAGCAATCTCCTTGATGGACGAAACAATTTGGAGAACTTTTATGTGTATATTTGCCTTTTGGGACAAAATATCTTCCAGCAAATGCCATCAAGGTCCACGTCGAAATTCTTGAATAGTCTATACTTATTAATCAATAACAATCTCAATAGAAATGGTGACTTTTGTTCCCCAAATTTAATCTTGACATTTCTTTTCTTCCAATGATCGAGATATTCCATGAAAATCAATGACGACATTTCAATAGTCGCCCTTTGGAAAAATCATCTGCATTGAATCAGGCGACAAGTAAAATTATATACAAGTGAAACAATCACGACAAGAAATACAAAGCCAGTATTTTATTATTAGCAGACAATTCATCTCATAATTTACCATATAATTTTCATGGCAAATGCCTCTAGGGAAAAAAGAAGAAGTTAAATTTCATGGTGTATTATAATAACGATACATGTAAGAAAAGTTATTTATTGATATAATTTTGAACTTGAATATGATAAGTGAATAGGTGTAGAAATAATTTTGCGAGATAAGTGCAGCACAAATCAACAATAGATTATGAAAAGAAAATTCATTTCTTTTCAAATAAACAAGTTACAATCAAAGTAAAAGAGTGTGGGGAAGAGAAATTGAACACAAAGTTTATAGTGGTTCAGCTTAATCCAAGCCTACGGCCACTCTTCCACACTGACAACCCACAAGCTAGATTTCACTATGAACAAAAGAGTTGTTACAATAAAGCTCTCCCTTGATTCCACAGTGCAGAGACTCTACTACACTTCCTCAAGGTTTCTCAAAGATATAGACTCTCTTTTGCGTACAAGATTTCACTCAACAAATGAATTGACTAAGAACAAGGAGTTTCAAACTTTGGAATTCTTCTATCGCGCACACTCTCAAACAACTGGAACGTCTTCCTTATGTACTCCTTTATGCCATCATACCCGTTGGCACTTACCAAAGGAATTCTTCCAATCTACCCGTTGGACAGAATCAATTAGGAAGATCTTCAAGCTATTTAAGGAACATGACGATAGCCCATCAATCATGCTCACCCATACAATCAGGATCTTGGTTTCCATAAGTAGAACCTTCCAAGTATACTTCATCAATCAACAGATCCACAATCCCTGAATAAATCTTGATTTGAATAATTGATTCCGACATGCTATATCCAGCCTAGAGATCTTTTCCAGTCGATAAAGTCAAATCCTTAATGAAACATCCAATTCTGGATGAGTCTTCTTCGACGATTTAGAAACTGTTAATGAGGATAGACTTTGAGTCTTGAGTCTAGCAGTCCGGAGGTCTTCAGACTTTGATGAAAGAGTCTGCAAGTCTTCAGACTAGACTGATGGAAACGTTTTGTCAGCTTCAAAACCCTCAAGGAAGTTTTCTCCAACAATCTCCCCATTTTTTATAGTGACAAAACTTTCCTGCAGATTTGGATAACTTTGACCTGCAAAACATTACTCAATCAAATATGGATATCTCACATAGATAAATGGCTTAATAACACTAGAATCTGCATCCACAGAAGGTAGATTAGTTCTATAAATAAAGCCATGAGATATCAATAGTACTTAGGATAAACCAATGTTCAAACAGTCAAATCCAAATCCAGTCCAAATCCAAACAGCCAAACACAAAAGTCAAGTCATAGCCAACATAAAAGTTCAAATCAAACAAAAATGAGTTCAAAGTTCAAATAAGTTCAAATCTGCACCACATCTCCCCCTTTTTGTCATCATTAAAAAGGTAGAGATGAAAAGAGAATGGTATTAAAATTGCTTGGGAACACGAACAAGCTGGAAATCTCCCATTGACTGGACAATCCCTTCCAGCTTTTCCAAGTCCTCCTTTAGTTGTACCACATCTTCACCCTTAGCATTTGCTTGAACTTGAATAGCAAGGGCTTGAATTTGATCATTCATAGAAATTGAAGAAGCTTGACTTGCAGTATGCAAGTTCTGTACTTCGCATCCCAGAGCATATATTTGACCCCGCATCTTTAAGAGAACATCAAGAATTCTGCGAAAATCTGCTGAATTATCAGTCTGAGTACTGACTTTTGCACGATCAGACGGTGTAAAGGTAGATGATGGTAAATCAGCATGGTCACACAGATTTGGTGATGAAACATCATGTTCTTCCTCAGGAAATTGAGAGGCATAGATGTCCTCTGGATCTACTGGAGAGCGGCTTACTCCTTCACTGGTAGCAGGGTATGAGGACATTCCTCTTTTATCAGGATCTCCCCCTGTTTCCATGCCTTCAGGTGGAGAAGAGTGTGCCTCATGCTATGCTTCCACTTGATCTCCTCTCTCCTCTTCTTCTTCTTCAATTCTTTCCTCCTCTTCATCTCCTTCTTCTGCTTCTCTCTCCTCTGCTTGTATTTCCTCTGCCTCCAAATTTTCTCTTTCTCCAGTCCTTTGTTCTGTCTCATCCGTGTCTTTTTCTTGTCTCTCCGTTGATTCTGGAACAGAACGACTCAAGTTCTTCAATGCCATTGCAGAAATGGTGATATCATCCTCATCCTCTTCATCCTCAATGATGAGAGCTCTTCTTTTCTTGGATGGAGCAACCATGGGCTCCTTCCCTTTTCTCTTTGCAGCCGAAGAGATTTGATGAGTCTTAACAGGGGTTTTCTCCTTGAATTTCTCCAACGCCTTGTTGAGTTCCTTCAGACGCATTTTGGAGACCATTTTCAGTCCCACCACCATTTGATCGCACGTTTGAACACAAAGAATTCGGGGAGGCTGAACGTTCAAATGTCTGAATAACTTAGTCACAAGAGCTGGATAAGGAAGTTGACCCTTGTCCTTCACCACTGCCCTATACATGTGGAACATAATAATGTGTGGAAGAGAGAACTTTTTCCCAGCATTGATGGCATACATCAACTTTGCCTCCGAGTTTGAAACGTCGGTCTTTGAAGTAGATTTTGGTCTGAGGCAATTATCCTCAAATAGGAAATCTTTCCCTCTATCCTTCTATCCTTAGCAAGCTCCAACGTTGCACGAGCAATAGACACATTAATGGGTTGATATCTTCCTCTTTCAACCCCAATCATATCAGCCAATGTATTCATGTCAACCACATAGTCTTGATCTTGAACACTAAAAGAGAATTTATTCGCATCCAGAAAACTAAGATTCGAATAGAAATAAGCAATAAGTTCAGCATAGGATTCTGTACTTTCAGAACATAATTGTTCGAGTTGAAGAAGACTAAATTTTTGCCGCAGATTGACATTCACAAAGTCAAGAAAATCAAAATCCACACTTTTAGGGTTTATCACCCCACGCTTCAACAACTTAGAGTACAGTTGCTTATGTTCCTCCGATCGAAACAAGTCTGTCCTTTTGCTTCGGATTTTTGCCACAACACCCATTCTCGGTCTAAATAGACTATACAACCTATCATCATCATTCCCATCTGGCTAACTCAGCCCTCCAACACGTGGATCGCTTGGGATATTTGCAAATGCCTATTCCGCCGACCTAGCAGGTGCAATTCCCAATCGTTCCATTGTGCGTAAAAAGAAAGTTTCATTTCTATATCATTTGTCTTTCAAAAACTCATCAATGTAGTTCAAAGGAGTATCGCCCCTCTTCAAAGCACGATAAAGTTTGTAGGTAAAAGAGGGCTTAAGAGTTCTTAGGGGTTCTGCGTCTTCGATTATTTCTTCCTCTTCTTGACGCGCAACATCTTAAGGTCTAGATGGAGGAGATGGACGCTGCTGAGAATGTTGTGGGCTCTGTTGCTGATTAGGAGATTCTTCTTCCTCGGTGAGATCGAAGTGCGTAGGCCCCTTACGCATTTGATGTGGTCCCCTGTTCACGATCCTTGAAGACTTTCTTTGGGAAGACATTTTCACAGTCTTTGAGAGATTCCAAGCTTGTTTTCCCAAGAAAGATGACAACTTTTCAAAAATTAAACAAGAGAAGAAGACAGAAATGGAAGATCGGTGCTCTCTTAGGGTTTTTGTGAGTAAAAGGAAGAGGAACCGACATTATATAAGGCAGTCGAAGAGAGGCATACGGAACGTCGTAAAAAAAAAGGAAGTATAAAGATGCCTTTTAAAAATAACTGCCTTTTCAAAAATTAGATAACTGTCATTTCAAAAATAACTCCTTTTTCGAAAAGGAAAGATTGCAATAATTACGGAAATTAAAAATAGCAACAATTAATAATGGGTTGATGATCGTACCTTTTCGAGATTTGATTCGTGAGATAATTTTCTAAAATAAAAATAACTTACAGTTGAGAATCTTGATCGTCTGAGTCTGAATGTTTTTAGACTTTCAGTCATGGGTCTGAACTTCCTCAGACTTTAAGATATTGAGTCTGGAACGAATAGCTTCAAATTGATTTTTCTCCAAAGGCTTTGTAAAAATATCCGCCAGTTGATTCTTTGAGTCAATAAACTGAATCAAAATTTCTCCATTTTGAACATGATCTCTAATGAAGTGATGTCGAATCTCTATATGCTTTGCTCTTGAGTGAAGAATCGGATTCTTGGTGAGATTGATTGCGCTGGTGTTGTCACACTTGATTTCAGTGCATGAATCTTCAATTCCAAAGTCTTTTAACTGTTGTTTTATCCACAAGATTTGTGAACAACAACTTCCAAGAGCTACATATTCTGCTTCTACTGTAGAAAGAGCTACTGTACTTTACTTCCTTGAAAACCAAGACACTGTCCTGCTTCCAAGTAGTTGACAAGTACCCGAGGTGCTCTTTCTATCAACTCTGCATCCAGCTAGGTCTGCGTCTGAGTATCTAAGAAGAGTAAAGTCTCATTCTTTAGGATACTAGAGACCCAAAGTTGAAGTTGAGGCAATGTATTTGATAATACGTTTTGCAGCACTTAAATGAGATTCTCTAGGGTCTGATTGAAACCTGGCACAAATGCAAACACTAAACAAAATGTCAAGTCTAGAAGAAGTAAGATAAATGAGTGAACCAATGATACTCCTATACAGCTTCTGGTCAACTTTCTTTCCTCCTTCATCTTTGTCCAGCTTCAAAGAACTTGATATTGGTACATCAGTCTTTTTGCAATTCTCTAGTCCAAACTTTTTGACAAGATTTTTAGCATATTTTTCTTGATGAATAAAGGTTCATTCCTTCAGTTATTTTACTTGGAGCCCGAGAAAGAAGGTTAGTTCACCCATCATGCTCATTTCAAATTCATCATGCCTAGACTTAAAGAATTTCTTGCATAGACTTTCATTAGAAGATCCAAAAATAATATCATCAACATAAATTAGAACAAGTAGAAAACTTTTGCTTTCTCTTTTGATAAACAGTGTAGTGTCTACTTTACCTTTTACAAAGCCATTTTGAATTAAAAACTTACTTAGCATGTCGTACCAAGCTCGAGGTGCTTACTTTAAACCGTATAAAGCCTTTTTTAGTCTGAATACAAAGTCTGGTTTCGTTGGGTCTTCAAAACCGGGTGGTTGTTCCACATAGACTTCCTCTTGGATAACTCAATTTAGGAAAGCACTTTTGACGTCCATTTGGAATAACCTGAAATTCTTATGACAAGCAAAAGCAAGTAATAATCTAATTGCTTCTAACCTTGCTACTGGCGCGTAAGTCACATCATAGTCTATTCCTTCTTCTTGCGAATATCCCTTGGCCATGAGTCTTGCTTTGTTTCTTGCGACCTTTCCTTTCTCGTTCATCTTGTTTCTGAAAACCCATTTAGCTCCAATGATAGATTTACCTATTGGTTTAGGAGTCAATTCCCAGACATCATTGATACTGAATTGCCTGAGTTCTTTTTGCATAGCTTCAATCTAGCTTTCATCAGTTAAAGCTTCTTCTATGCTTTTGGGTTCTATTTCAGAAATAAGAGCCACATCACTAAACTATTCACGCCTTTTGGATTTTGTACGAATTCCTTCATTAATATCACCAATGATGAGATTTTTGGGATGACTGGACTTATGCTTCCAGTTATTGGTTGATTTGTCAGACTGTTGATCTTTTTCCACATTTGAATCTTCATCGATCATTTGTTGTTGATCTTCTGAAGTCTAAGCTACTTCTGGAGATTTAAACTTTATAGAGTCTGGGGCAGGTTCAGATTCTTCAAATTGAGTCTGAATCGATTCATTTTGCATAGAATCTTGGAATTTGACATTCATTGATTCCTCCACAGATTGAGTCTTCTTGTTGTAGACTCTATAAGCTTTGCTTGTGGTTGAATATCCAAGGAAGATGCCTTCGTCTGATTTTTCTTCAAACTTGCCAACTCGATCATTTGCATTTTCAATATAAAACATTTACATCCAAACACATGAAAATATGAAACAATGGGCTTCTTTCCTTTGAATAACTCGTAGGGAGTTTTCTCTAGAATAGGCCTTAGAAAAACTC
Source organism: Eucalyptus grandis (assembly GCF_016545825.1). NCBI lineage: Eukaryota > Viridiplantae > Streptophyta > Magnoliopsida > Myrtales > Myrtaceae > Eucalyptus > Eucalyptus grandis. Next base: position 9,608,662 of record NC_052620.1, read on the forward strand.
TATTGATAATATAATATGCTGTAGAAACTGCTTCAGCCAAAAAACGTGAAGAGATGTTGCTTTCAATTAAAAGAGTTCTAGCCATTTCCTGAAGCAATCTATTCTTTCTTTCCACAACTCCATTTTGCTCTGGAGTATATGGAAAATAGAACATATGCTGAAAATCCAAATTCATCACAAAATCTTGTAAAGTCTTGATTTTCAAATTCGCCTCCATGGTTAGTTCGTATACTTGAAATAACATACCATTTTTCATTTTGACCTTTTTAGCAAACTTTTTAAAATAAGAAAATGTTTCGACTTACTTACCGAAATATACCCAAGTGAATCGTGAGTAGTCATCCACAATTACTAGGCAATATTTCTTACCTCCAATGCTCGAGTTCTGGTTGGTCCAAAGAGATCCATATGCAAAAGTTGCAGTACACGGTTAGTGGAAACTTGATTTATTGGTTTAAATGAGTTTCTTACCTGTTTTCCCAACACGCATGGTGTGCATAAATCAGTCTTTTGGTATGACAGATTGGGTAGACCACGAATAAGCTTTTTTGCTGAAATTTTGGTTATTTAGTTCATGTTGATGTGCCCAAGTTTTATGTTCCATAAGTTTGCTTCTTCTTGAATTGAGATTAGACATTGGGTTTCATCTGGTTTGACATCTAAGAGGTAGATATTTCCATGTCTTCGACCCGTGAAAGACTGAGTGGAGTCTTTACTTGTTCCTGAACATATTCCTTCTTGAAAGTTGATTTTGAAACCGGTGTCGCACAGCTGACTAATACTTAGCAAATTGTAGTTGAGTCATTCCACTAAGGAAACATTACTGATCGTGAGGCTTCAAATCTTTACAGTTCCGAATCCCACAATTTTTCATTTGATGTTTTCTCCAAATGAAACTTTTCCACCATTAACTTGAACAAGCTTTATAAAGCAATTTGAATCTCCTGTCATATGCCTTGAGCATCCACTATCCAAGTACCATTTAACATTTTTCTTGATAGTGACCTGCATTTAGAAAAGAGACTCAAGCTTTCTTTGGTACCCATATTTTCTTGGGTCCATTGGTGTTAGTATAATATACTGTCTTTGCCCAAACTTTCTTAACAGATTTCCAAACCATAGGACATTCTTTCTCAAAATGGTCTGAGCTATTGCACTTAGAACATTTAAGAGCATTGCGACCTACTGGTTTTACAAAAACTCTTTGGAAATAATTTTTGTAAGCATCTCTTGTAGGTCTTCACTTAATTATTTCCTTTACTTTAGGAAAATCAATTAGAGGAATGGTTTCGCAATCATTTCAAAACCAAATTTATTGAAATAAGGTATTTGAGCAGAAAGAATTTTTTTCCAGTATCTCAGATCCTATAGAAAATCTTTTAGAAATATTTGAGATGTCATTTTTCAAAGATGCATTTTCTTTTGAAAGATTGTCTTCATTTTCTTTCAAAATAGTAATACTTTTGTCTAAACTTTTAACATTTTCTTTCCAAACATTTTCCTGTTGTTTTAGTGCAGAATTTTCTTTTTAAGTTCGGAAATCCTTTTAAGAGAAGTCTTGAGACTAAGACACAATTCATCAATGTATCTAGAGACTTTAGTAGGGATTTTCAAATTACTTACCTCGATTTCACTGTCTGAATCTGAGTCTGTCTCGAAGTCTGAATCTGAGTTTGATTGTGCCATGAGACAAATGTTGGCATAATCATCATCACTTTCTTCACATTCTGTATCACTCCAAGTTTCTGCTTTGAGTGCCTTTCGATATTTCTCAGCTTTTCCTTTCTTTTTCTTCAGAAGGGGACAATTGGGACTGATGTGTCCATTTTTCTTACATTCAAAGAAAACTACATCTCTATTGGATTCATCATCCTCAACAAACTCACTCTATTGCTTTTGAAAACTATGTTTCTTTAGATTGAATCTTCTTCCTTTTCTGTTCAGCTTTCTGAATCTTCTTATCATGAGAGCAAGCTCTTCGTCATCCATATCGTCTTCAGAATCTGTGACATCATAATCATCATTAGATTTTAATGTAATAGATTTCTTACCTTTAGGATCTTCATCTTCGTTGATTCGCTCCACTTCATAAGATTGAAGAGTCACAACCAATTCATCAACCAAAAGTGGCATAATTCTTTGTGTCTCTCTTATTGAGGTATTTATGTGATTCCAGTCCTTGGAGAGTCCACACAGAAGCTTGTTTACTTTCATGGGATCAGAAATTGGTTGCCCTTGATTTTCAAGGCCATTCACGATCTCTGTAAAACGACTAAACATGTCAGCGATAGATTCTCCAGATTTCATTTTGAATGCTTCATATTGACCGAGCAGAATGTTGATTCTGGTTTCTTTCACTCGATCAGTTCCTTCATAGGTGATGTGTAATCTATCCCAGACTTCTTTAGCTGTAGCACAAGAAGATATTCTGTTATATTCAGTAGGTGATTATGCACAATATAAAGAATAAATTGCTTTTGTATCAAGAGCTTGTCTTTTGGTTATCTCTTCTTGAGTCATTTCGCTAGACTCAATAGCTTCTTTTCCTCTTTCTGAGATAGGTGTAGCTTTAGGAATGATTCCTTTGTCTACCACATCCCATTCCAGAGGATCCTTTGATCTTAGAAATGCCTTCATCTTGTTTTTCCATATGTTGTATTCTTTTCCATCAAAATAAGGCGGTCTGGTATTGCTTTGCCCTTCAACCAGTCCTAGAGCCAACATACTAGCCATGGATCTTTAACTCTGAAGTAAAACACTTCAAATTAAGTGAGTACATAAGCTCCGATACCAATTGTGAAAACTAGTATGAGCACTTAGAATGGGGTGAATAGATGCAGAAACAATTTTGCGAGATAAGTGCAGCACAAATCAACAATGGATTATGAAAAGAAAATTCATTTCTTTTCAAAAAACAAGTTACGATCAAAGTAAAAGAGTGTAGGGAAGAGAAATTGAACACAAAGTTTATAGTGGTTCGGCTTAATCCAAGCCTACGTCCACTCTTCCGCACCGACAGCCCACCAGCTGGATTTCACTATAAACAAAAGAGTTGTTACAGTAAAACTCTTCCTTGATTTCACAGTGCAGAGACTCTACTACACTTCCTCAAGGTTTCTCAAAGATATAGACTCTCTTTTGCGTACAAGATTTCGCTCAACAAATGAATTGACTAAGAACAAGGAGCTTCAGACTTTGGAATTCTTCTATCGCGCACACACTCAAACAACTGGAATGTTTTCCTTATATACTCATTTATGCAATCATACCCGTTGGCACTTACCAAAGGAATTCTTCCAATCTACCTGTTGGACAGAATCAATTAGGAAGATCTTCAAGCTATTTAAGGAACATGACAATAGCCCATCAATCATACTCGCCTATACAATCAAGATCTTGGTTTCCATAAGTAGAACCTTCCAAGTATACTTCACCAATCAACGGATCCACAATCCCTAAATAAATCTTGATTTGAATAATGGATTCTGACATGCTATATCCATCTTAGAGATCTTCTCCAGTCGATAAAGTCAAATCCTTAACGAAACATCCAGTTCTAGATAAGTCTTCTTCGACGATTTAGAAATGGTCAATGAGGATAGACTTTGAGTCTTGAGTCTAGCAGTCTGGAGGTCTTCAAATTTTGATGAAAGAGTCTGCAAGTCTTCGGACTAGGCCGATGGAAACGTTTTGTCAACTTTTCTCCAACAGAACTTCGATACATTTGCAGACGAAGGCCTAGCTGCAAGTCTCAATCAACTCTCGGTCTTCTTGGTCTATTATAATAACAAGCACCGCGTTTTACAAGCAAGTTTTGATCTTTTTCATCTATAGACGAAGACCTAGCTGCAAGTCTTGGTCTTCTTGTGCTGTAGTCATGTTTCCATCAATTATGAGCACTGTGTATATAGAGCTCTTTGAAATGGTGACTTTTGTTCCCCAAATTTAATCTTGACATTTCTTTTCTTCCAAGGATCAAGATATTCCATGAAAAATTCAATGACGACATTTCAATAGTCGCCCTTTGGAAAAATCATCGGCATTGAAAGTGCTTTACTAATGTACCATCATATGTAATATTACATTTGATATGGTGGAGTGGAAGGGAATCAAGGAATGGCATGGCATGACAATTCTAGTATTTTTGTTTAGTAAAATGTGGAAATGGAATAAGGATTCATGTGTTTGGTCGGTAGGAAATAATGATGTGGGAGTGGCAGTTAATGATGGTTTTTTTAATAATTTTTACGTTGTATTCATCAGTACTAGCAAATGTCCACACGTCCTGTGTATGACAAAAAAAAAGTTGAATCCCTTTAAAAAGAGGCCAAAATGATTATTCTTTTTTCGCCAAACGTGGATCGGGACGACTCTTGTTCGACATTTTTCCCTCATTTTCACTATGAAGGAAAAACATAACATTCCGCTTCCTTTTACTTCCAATTGAACAAAGTTGGGAATTCCACATCTTTCCTGACACTTTTTCCCCATTCCCCTAACCCCAACCTCCCCCCCAAAAAAAATACTGGTCAAATCCAATTTGTTTTTATATAAAATTCAGTTTAGTATATATCCAAATAGAACTCCAGGTCAGGCGACAAGTAAAAATATATAAAAGTGAAAAAATCATGACAAGAAATTAAAAAGCCAGTATTTTATTATGAGTAGGCAATTCATCTCATAATTTACAGTATAATTTTCATGGCAGATGCCTCTAGTGGAAAAAAAAGAAGAAGTTTAATTTCATGGTATATTATAATAACGATACGTGAAAGAAAAGCTGTCTATTGATATATATATTTTGGTACTTGAACTTCGATACATTTGCAGACGAAGACCTAGCTGCAAGTCTCAATCAATTCTTGGTCTTCTTGGTCTATTATAATAACAAGCACCGCGTGGGGGCGTGAATTACAAGCAAGTTTTGGTCTTTTTCTTCTATAGACGAAGACCTAGCTGCAAGTCTTGGTTTTCTTGTGCTGTAGTCATGTTTCCATCAATTATGAGCACCGTGTATATAGAGCTCTTCGAAATGGTGACTTTTGTTCCCCAAATTTAATCTTGACATTTCTTTTCTTCCAATGATCAAGATATTCCATGAAAAATTCAATGACGACATTTCAATAGTCGCCCTTTGGAAAAATCTTCAGCATTGAAAGTGCTTTACTAATGTGCCATCATATGTAATACTGCATTTTATCGATAAAGTTTTTCCCAAACGGATTATAAATCACACGTAAGAAAAAAAAAAAGGAAGCTGATCGTGGGGGCCCAGTGAAAGGGGATACGAATTGCTTCTTCGGAATTCTTGCTGGAAGTTGTTATCCACGGTGGGGCCCAAACATATAATATTCCACGATTTCCTTTTAGCTCATGAAGTCTTCTCTGCGAAAGAGTTCCCTGCACGTGAATTACAAAACGTAGGTGGGCCCAGCTCAAAGTTTGACCTAGGCACACACGTATAAAAGGAGAAATAATTGTTGCAGGTCTTTCTTCCGCCCGAAAAAGAAGCCGTCGAAGCCTCTGCGAAAGAAACCCTACGTAGCCGCGCGTCTGTGACCTTTGAAGCCGCAAGTCACATGAAGCATTGAAGAGACTCGCGAAGCCGTACGTAGAGTGTTTTGTTGCACGGTAATTTTATGTCGTGAGTTTATTCCCAAGTGAGTTGTTTATTTATAGATACTTTGGGTTTGTGGTTAAATTTAGGTGCGAGAAACACTTAAGCGATTGAGCGATTGTAAACTCTACTACTCCGATTATAGTGGATTATTTGCTGCTGGCTCTCCCCATGGATGTAGGTACCGATACTCGGACCAAATCACGTAAATTTCTAGTGTCCTAATTTTCTCGTTTATTTCTCTGGCGTTTTCGCGTTGACGTAAATTGCAAGATCCTGTCGTTTCCGCGTATTATATCCGAACAATTGGTATCAGAGCGTGGGGTTGGATTTCTTGATTGTGATTTGGGGCTTTGGCTTGTCTGATTATTATCTGAAAATTTTGTCATTGCAATTATGTCTGAGAGGAAATCTAAAATTGAGTAGTTTGATGGGAGAAATAACTTTGTGTTATGGAGCATCAAGATGCGAGCTTTATTGACAACACAAGGTTTGGCCAAGGCACTACTAGATGGCAAAGATGAGTTGCCAATTATAATGAAAGCCTCGGAGAGGGTAGAGCTTATGCAAAAAGCAAAGAGTATAATCCTGTTAAATTTGTCGGATGAGGTCTTACTAGAGGTTATTGAGGAGAAGGATTCCGCAGCATTATTGGCAAAACTTCAAGCACTCTATGTGAAGAAAGGTTTGAACAATCACTTGTATATGTTGAAGAAGATGTTTCAGTTTAGATATACTTAAGGTATGTCTATCAAAACCCACCTAGATGAATTTAATAAACTTATGTTGGATCTGAAGAACGTCGATAAGATACTTGATGATGAAGAGCAGGGCATGATGTTGTTAGCATTTTTACCAGAGTCATGGGAGAACTTTACCGATTCACTGTTGTAGGGGCGTACTACTATTACCTCAAAAGAGGTAAAGTCCGTCTTATTTTCTAAGGAGTGGCAGAGAAAGTTGCGAGACAACGGTCTGGCGAAAGGAGCAGTGCAAGCATTGACGATTCAGGTAGAGAACAACATAGAGAGCCTAGTAGTAGCAGAGGTAAAAGTAGATCAAAATCATGCCATAGAAAGTCTAAGGGACTCGTGAAGTGCTTTGAGTGTCACGAGGAGGGGCACATCAAGAGAGATTGTCCAAAGCAGAGAAATAAAGTTGATAAGCAGAATGTGACAAATGTTGCTGAGGGGAGCAATAGGAATGCAAAAACTATTTTATGTGTGACAGCTACTTCGTCAGGAGACGAATGGGTGCTAGATTCGAGGTGTTCCTATCACATGACGCCTCATAAGAACTGGTTTACTACTTACCAAGCTGCAGATGATGGTAGGGTTACGGCGAAACACCGAGAAGGGAGTTCTCGGCGTGGTTTCGATGAAGTCCGAGGAAGAAGACGGGGCGGGAAGAGGAAGGGGATGAAAGAAATTTTATAAAAAAAAATTAAAAAAAGTAAAAGAAAACAAGAGAAAATAAAAGAAAGCTGGAAAATTGACTCGAGGACCGAAGGGGAAAAAGAGAAAAGTTTAGGGCTGCATGGTTGTTCTTTTTTTTCGTTCAAGAACAGATTTTTTTGTTTTTTATTTTTTTGTTTTCGGGAATAAAATTTAAACTGAAATAAGAAACAAAAAAAAAACTTATTTTTAATTTTAAGAATAAATTTTCTCTTTCATTTCTTTTCTTCTCTTTTTTTCCTTGTTCTTTTTTCTTTGGTCGGTTGCTAGCCTCGACCATGGTCAACGACCGACCATCGAGGTCGGCGACCAAGGGCCAGCGACCGAGCCGGAGTGTCGCTAGCCCCCGGCGAGGCTCGGCCTCGCCTTGGCTGGGCAAGGGAGCTCGCCCAAATCCGGCGAGGTCGAGCTCGCCCGGCCAAGGCGACGCCGGCGGCGCTCGGCCTCACCTTGGCTAGGCTAGCTCGGGCTTGCCTAGATCCGACGAGCCGAGCTCGCCCAACCACCGGTGAGGCCGAGCCTTGGGACCATCGCCAAGCGACCGGTGGTGGGTGAGCTCGGCCTCGTCGGATTTGGGCAAGCTCGGTCTCATCGGATTTTGGCAAGCTTGAGCTCGGCCAATCAAGGTGAGGCCGAGCCTTGCCGGGGCCGGCGAGCCCCGTTATGATTGGGCAAGGCCGCTGGCCCTCGTCGGCCAGTCACCGGCCCTCGTCGGCCGATAGCCGGCCATGGCCGAGGCCGGCAACCGGCCAAAAGAAGAAAAAAAGGAAAAATAAAATAAAAATATTGAAAAATTAAAAAGAAAAAAAAATACAAATTTACCAAACATATTTCTATTCTTTTTTTATTCCCGGAACAAGTTTACCAAATATATTTCTATTCTGTTCTTGGAACACTTTTTGAACAAAAACATAAACAAACGCACCCTTTAGTAATTTTGGCCTTAATCTAGCCAATGTGAATTTAGACTTGCGTTGGTGGTGCCCTCTTAAATTCAAGTTGGTTTGATGGATCTGGGCTTGTTTCTAACCCTGATTGGAGTGCTCATTGTTGGGCTTCCCTGATTAGAAGCGGATTGGGCTCCAAGTAAATGAGCCCGCTTCATTTCATGCCTTTTCCTCTTTTTGTGACCCAGACCCGAAGATTTTCTACAACCCATATTCGGACCTGGCCTTAGGGCCCGGCCCGAGACCTTACTTTCAGATTAAAATTTAATTTCTACAATAAATATTTAAAAAATGTTTTTCAAAAAATTTTAAAAATCGAAATATTTGTTCCCTAAAAATCAGGAAACAAGCTTTAAAAATAGTTTGTGAGTAGTTTCCTATAAAAATGCATAAAAAAATTCCTTTAAAAAAGGAAAAAAAGTCAAACCCTAAAGTTTAAACAAGATTATCTATCAAAATGGTATTAGTTGATTAACTGGTGCAATCAAGTCTTGGATCTGAGTTTCTCTTATTGCGTAGGAGTAAGGTAATTCTCTCAATATCTTATTTGGGTTTTTAATTGACCTACAACAAATCAATTAATGGCGATTCCTAAATAAAAATGATTTATAGATTAAAGATTTGAATCATAAGTTGTAAATTGGTGAGCTTGGGATGATGAATTGGTTAAGCCTAAACTCAGTAAGCCATTGGCTTAACACTGCAAAGGGTAAGATCACAACACTATGTGATGCAAAAATTAGTTTGAGGTAAATATGGCATGGATGTACCAGTTTGAAATTTTTTATAACAAAAAGATTTGTTTGGAGTAAACGTGGAACAGATGTACTAGTTTAAGGTTTTCTTGGTGTCGGCCTTCATATTTTGAATATTGTAATAGGAAGAGATAGCCTAAAGTGTAAATTTATCATTTATACTTAACCAGGCCAAATTTCACTATATAGTTAACTTAAATGAATAATGTATAGCCACTGTGCACTTGTCCTATTCCCCACCATGTCACTGGGTACTAGTATAGGGCTGATATTATAAGACTTTGTCGCGGTCTGACTTGTTTCAAATATCGTTTTTATTAAAAAGGAGGAGTGCTTATTATATTGGCCTCAATTGAGTTCCTTTGCCTTTTCTTATTCAGCCGACTCTCGTACTTTTCACGAAAGAGGGAAGAGAAAAAAGCAACAGATAAAAAAAGGAAGTAAAATATTAAACATAAGTTTAGATATATGCAAAACATGTGCAGTATTACTTTTTTAAAGTGACAACTTTTTCGTTAAATTTACCATTCATAGCACGCAAATTGTTCTTTTGGTTGATTAATATTTTTTGTCAAGTCAAATTAGCAAACTACTGCTTGGAGTAATTTAGGTTTTTAATGTTTGATTGTTGGATAATCCTAACAAACCCATGCTCCAACTTTTAGTTAATCTGAATTACTTGAAATCTTTCATAATGTCCAAATATTGATATGTAGAATCATATATATATATATATATATATATATATATATATATATATTCAGAATCTTAGAGCTTAAATAAAGTTTTAATTTTCAAATTTTGGATGAAAATCAAAATTAGAAGAGACTGATAAGTGCAATAAAACACGTCTGTTGACAATTGTTTCATGTCGGTTAGAGAAAAATAAAATAAAAACAAAGACAGATTTTTTTTTTTTTTTTTTTTAGGGTAAAAAGTTCAACAACTCATACATATTATTTTTCCAACACAAACAATTATTTATGATAAATTATGAAGTTGTGCAACCTCCTTAAAAAAGAAAAAGGTGATAATGTGATGTCATGGACCCGTTTGTTCAAGGTCCACTTTTGTCCATGTCTCTTACATGAATAGATAGAAGCTAGCTTTGACTCGTGGGTATTATGTGCATTTCTGTGCTAAAGCCAATGAGTATTTATAAGGAGCGATAGTGTTAAGCATTAAATTGCATTCATGGACTCACGACCTTTTGTGTATTTGGTAACCATTATGTTTCTAAAAATAATTTCTATTTAAAAATAATTCTTTTTTATTTTGTCCTCAAGAATAATTTCTAAGCATTTGAAGGCGATTGGTGACCGCCTAAAAGTTTTATTTCGAAATAAAAATACATTTGGTAAAACTCTTAAAATTTTTAGTCCAAACCATTTTCTTTTAATTTTTTCATGATTTTATCAAATTCGTCTCTTTTTTTATTTTTCTTTTTTTCCCCTTTTCATCTTCTTCTTCCTCCGGTCGCCAACAACCTCACTAGAACGTCACCGGCCCAAGCCTCACCCTAACACTGGCAAGGCTTAGTCTGGTTGAGCATCACCAGGTCAGCCTCACCTTGGCTGGGAAATGTTGACCCGATAATGACCTGATAAGGCTTGGCCCTACCGGATTTGGACAAGATTGACCTCACCTAGTCGGTTGACGTCACTAGGGGCCAGCGATGCTCTAATGAGGTCATTGACTCTCGTCTAGCCAGTCGCCGATCACTAGGGGTTGGTGACCAACTAAAAGGAAGAAAAAGAAGAAAAGGAAAGAGAAGAAAAGAGAAAAGAAAAGAAGAAAAATTAAGCTTGATTCTACAATTGTTCTTAAAAATAACTTTTTTCTACTTATTGATTTTGTTTCAAATCAATTTCCAATAACAGAAAAACTAATTTTTGTTCTCGATAATAAAAAGCTTTTCTAAACTTTATGGCGGTGTCTAACATAAGGTAAGTGAAGTTTCATCTAGTAGCAACATCAAGAATTATCAAACCCTTATAAGTGATGCGTTCACCCTCAATACAATATTGAAATGCTTTGGCTCTTATGGGAGAACTCCTTACATACCTAATCACATTTTGAATACGTGCAATAGAGTCATGTACTGTAGTCAAGCCATCTCTCACAATCAAATTTAATATATGAGCCGTGCACCTATCTAATATCAACAACCTTTATTTCAAAATAATTTCCCTCAAATAGCCAATTGCAACATCATTCGAGCTAGTATTATCCACGGTAATTGTTGACACCTTTTTTTTTTTTTTTTTCTATTCCTCATTCCCGAATGCATTTCTCCACCATTTTTCTAATCTCCTTACCCTTATGACTATGCATCACCATAAAGTTGATAATTCTTTTATGCAATTTTCAATTTTCATCAATAAAATGTATAGTGAGATCCAAATAATTCAAATTTTGAATGGAACTCCATGTATCAGTCGGAATTAATTTTTCCAAAATAATTCTTCATAGTTCTTTTATATAAATACAATTTGATGCAATCTTTTGCCATTGTGAAACGTGATAAATGTTTGAAGAGAGGCTGTAACTCACTAACAAATTTACGAAATCTAACATACTTAACCAAAGAAAAAAGTTACTCATTAAGGATGATGAATCAAGTAAGCATTCGCCTACAACGTTCTTGATTAAACGGCCATGTCAATAAGACGCTACCAATACTAAAATCTCCTCCTACCTTGCTAGTCATGTCTACATTACGTTGTGCAAAGAATTTATGCCCTTATCTCTTATCTACATTACAAGGAAATCTCTTATATGTGGTCAAGTGCTTCTTCATTACAGAAGTACCATTAGCAAACACAGTACTTAAGCACAGACTCACAATGAATGCACTTTACTTGATATATTTTTCCATCATTGCCATTGATTCTTACATAATGATTCAAGTATTCGGATGTATATTTCTTATTATGAGAAAGATGAGAACTAGGTACCTTATTTGTGGCACTCATGGTAAGAGGTGTTTCTTCTTCATTTTCATTGCTAGAAAATTTCAATTCCATGATCGGAGTTATTTCCTCACATCCTTCTATCTCCATTGACAAGTTTTCTTGATATATTAATTTCGCACTACACACCAATAATATAATATAATTAGAAATTTCAAAATAAATGATAAACTAGAAATGAAACACCACAATGAACCAATTTATTTCAATGCAACTCATATAATAATACCCATTGGCCAAGAATTTCTAAATGTGACACCAGATATATAAAATATAAAATTGCTGAAAGATACAGAATTGCTGCTTAACATATTATTTTACTAGAAAAATTTCGTGAGTTAATTTTTAAGGAGGGAGGTGAGGGAATTACTTTTTTTTTTTTTTTGATGACCCGGGAACCTCGTATAGCCAGCAGCCAGCGGGCAAACCCTAGGGCGATGCTAGCGGAGGACCCACCATCCCGACGTCGCACTTAAAATCCCGTGCGTCCTGCAGGATTTGAACCCCTCCGTCCTGGGTAGACTTCATGGGGGCTCTTATCTAGCTAGACCACCGCAGGCGGTGGTACTTCTGTTTTGTTTGTTGAAGAAGGAAAAGGAAAAATGGAGATACTATGAGAACTTATTTTACCTTAGAGATTGGTCTGTAGACTCTAGTCTGTTCTAATTTGGATGAAACGCTTGGGGTAGGTTATGGTTGTTATGCAAGATTTGATGATGGGAGCAGGAAAAATGACATCTCAATGTGCTTGTGAGTTAACCTTAATTTCACATAATGCTGGGAAATTGACTTGTGCTCCTTCAGATGATGTTATTAAAACTTTAATACAGTTGTTTCTCTTGCTTCTCTGACTAATTTGTAGATGCTGCCATGGGGATATATGCGAAACTGATGCAGAGGTAGGCTGTGAAGAATTTCCTTCGCGGATAATTGCTTCCAAATGACAACTCTATTTTTGTCAAATGCGAGCGAGTTGAGTTTATTGTTTCATTCTCTTCTGCAACAATCGGTTTCTTTTAAGACGGTGGGAGCAATGCGGGCAGCCCAAGATCATCTATACATGCAAGAATCAACAAGAAATGTAAGCAAGTGAATTTTTCTCTCATACTAAAAAGACTGCGCTTATAAGTTGGATCATCTATACAAGGGCAAAGCGAGCGCAGGCCGATTGGCATCCAGCAGCAGGAAGGGCAGCGTTCAGCGGTGGTGTCGAGGGTCAGCGACTTTTAGTGGCAGCATCGAGGGTGAGCAATATCCAGCAATGGCATCGAGGGCAAGCAGCGTCGACGACGGGGCAGAGGCAGAGAACAGGAGAAGACTTAGAGGAAAACTGTGAAGTTGAACTGAGGGTAAACATTAAAATTGATTTGGGGCCTTTTTTTTGGAACAAGGAGCTACCGGTTCCCAGAAAAAAAAGGAAACGGGAACCAAAACAGATATCTTTAGAATCGAGAACCGAATCGAACCCTCTGGTTCTTGGATCTACCCGGGAACCACGCTCACTCCTAATTTTTTATATTTCTGAAAGGCCGTCCGACCGACCTGACCCAACCCGAATTCAGAAGATTTGGATCTAGAATGGCCGTCCCTCAGAGACCCGACCTGACCCAACCTGAGCCGACCTGACCCAACGCCCGAATTAAGAAGATCCGGATCTGGAAAAGCCGGTCCCTCGGATACCCGACCCGACCCGTTTTCCCTCCCCACCCTCTTTTCTCTCCTGCATGCGTAGAGGAGAGAGGACTCGAGAAAGTTACCCGGGGAAGAAGGAAGCCATGGAAGAAGCTCCGAGCTAGCCGCCGCCGCCGTTGCCGCCGCCGCCGATCAGCGACCCGTTGACCAACCCATCCGCCTCCTTCTCGTCCCTGGACGACCTCGCCCACGAGCTCGCGTCCCTCGAGGACCTCGCCAGCCGCGGCTCATGGCGATCCGTCCTTGACAAGGTCGCCTGCACCCGGTCCCTCTCCCTCCACCGCCACCCCCACGACCACCTCGCCTACCTCTCCTACAACGCCCTCGCCCTCGCCAAGCTACGCCGCTTCGCCGACGCCTCCGCCGAGCTCGACTCCCTCCAGGATCTCGAGTCCCCCGAGTACAGGTACGAGTCCTGCCCCCAGGTCTACCCCGGCCGGTCCGGCTCGATGGTGCCCTTCTGCCTCCGGTGGCTGAACTGCGTGATCCCGATCAAGCTGGGCAGCCGCCAGGAGGGGTTGGATCGGTTCTACGCGCTTCTGGATTTCGTCAGAGGGAAATTGGAGGAGAGAAGGAACAAGGGTTCGTCCGAGGAGGACGAGTCGGTGAGGGCTGGGAGGAGGAGGGAGGTTCTGGTGATGAATGGCATCGTGGGTAATCATTTGAGTTATAAGGAGTTCAGTGCGTACTTGGATTTGATCAGGGATATGTTCAGGAGGGGTTATTCGGAGGACCCGGTTTTGGTCTCGAGGTTGGGGGTATATTCAGATGCAGATCGGGGATCTGGAGGGCGCCAATAGCTCGTTTAAGCAGATCGAGGGGATGGCGAGCCAAGGGAAGAGTCGTGGTTCAATCTTGTGAATAGAAATAGGGCCTTGTTGTATTTGGTGGGGAAGGATCATGCGTCGGCTGTGAGGGAGTACGAGGAGTGTATTGAAAGAGATGACTCAGATGTGGTGGCGATCAACAATATGGCGCTTTGTTTAATGTATCTAAGGGACTTGTTGGATTCAATCAAGGTGTTGGAGAACGCGCATGGAAGGGTTCCTGCCATTGCTGTGAATGAGTCTCTTGTGGTGAATCTGTGTAGTATGTACGAGTTGTCGTACGTCAATCATTCGGAGCGCGTTTGATAATTATTCTATTCCTGAGAATAATTTATGATAAAAAATGATTCTTTTATATTCTGTTCTCAAGAATAATTTTCAAACATTTGAAGGCATTTGATAATTGTTCAAAATTTAGATTTGCTTGATTGTGAAATTATTATCGGGAACAAATAAGTAAGTTTTTTTTTACTCATTGATTTTGTTCCAAATCCATTTCCAGGAATAAAAATTTTACTAAACGGATTCCAAATCTATTCTCGAAAATAAAATAATAAAATTTTTGCTATTTGATAAGTTGCCAAACGCTCCCTAAAAAGACTTTTGAGTAATTGGATTAAGCGAGTGGCTCCTGATGATTTTGATTCATCGTGTACCAGGATTTGATGGTACTATCTCGTCCACTGTCATACGATAGTTTGCTTACTAATGTCATTTGGGGGGCAAGGGTGATTCAGGGGTTGGGTTGGGGAAATCGGCATTAGCAGGCCGATTATGTATCAATGTGATTGAGAAAATATATAATGAGGGACTAATTATCTTCCTTCTTTCAAAGCAAGCTCAAAATATATATGTATCAGTGGTGGTCCTAACGTAGTACTTCTCGCAAGCAATCAACATCTTCAAACAAATTATGGACACTAGACTTGAGCTTGACTTATAATAATGAATGTGTTTGTAATGTGTCTATGTCCAGATTAAAGGCAATGTTGATCTCATCTGATTCTTAGAATGTGGGATAGGCCAGCTGTCTAGGAATTCCGATGCAACAACTAATACCATTGACTAGACGAGAGCTATGTGGCCAAAGAAGATGCGTTCCACAGTATAACATTGCCTAATTCATCAAAAAAAGATCCACTTATGTGCCATGAAATAGCCCCTTTATGGTAATCAAAGGCGGGATTCAATAAAAGTGAAGGCTCATCCTAGCGGGCACACCCGAAAAGAGAACCTCTTCATGATCTTAGACAAACAAGAATTTGAGCATATCGCAACATAAGTATGTGATGTCCCTTATGAGTATAGGGGACTTTGATCAAGCACCACATGCACAAGCAGAACCGCAAAGTCAAAGCATTTGTATCATAGAAAGTGTGTCCTTAACTCAGAATCTCTTATCATCAAATCTCTAGTGACAATGGACATCACATAAATGCAAACCTAAGAAGAAATTATACCATCATGAAATGAAAAAGGCCATATACTCTTATCAATTGTACTAAAATGACTATTGGCACAATCTGGATGATTCTACTATTCTAGGCATATAAATGTGATGTGTGATCCCGCAGTTGGTAATTTTATGAAAAAGTTAGTAAACATAAACAAACCGATAGATAAAAATAATTATTAATCTATTGAATTCTTGATAACTTGTTATAACTCAACAACACTTTTATGCAACTACCATCTTTTCTTATCTTTTATGGAATTTTATTTGTCTTTCTCCTAATTGTCTTAAATTTATCAACTCTTATGCTGACATTGGCATTTTTAATAATATTATGATTTTTTAAAGAATTTTTAATATTTTCTCTCTCTTTTTTCCCCTTTCTTTACTTTTTTTTTCTGGAAGCTTGAGGGCCGACGAGGGTTGCTAGTTAACCCTTGTCGGCACTGCGTGAAGGCGTTGAGGTTCTTGCCCTTGCCAATGGGTGTCGTTGCCCTCACTGTGGTTAGTGAGGGCAAAGGCAAAAGCCACTGCATCCTCACCAGCCAAAGCGAGGGCTCATGAGCCCTCACCTAGATCTGGCAAGGACTGCGACCTAAATAGCACTGCCACAACATGACACGACAAAACACAATATATCGACAAGTTATTTCTCAAAAAATAAAGAATTCCGACACATTGAAACATGTTGTATATTAAATATATATTTTTATAATATCATTTTTATGATTATTTCAATCAAATTAATTTGATTCAAATTCAAAAAAAAAAAAAAATCTAGAATGAATCTATACTAAAAATATCAATCCATCATTTATTAATATCATTTATTATTTCAAATTTGACAAATTCAACTACGTTCCAATAAATCATAAAACTTAGAGAGAGAGAGAAAAACAAGCAATTCAAATTCTGGACTTGCGTGTCAAATGTACCGGAAGAGAAAAGAAAAGGAAAACTTGGGGGTGAATTATATATCATAGGAAGTGAGAGTCAGAAGAGAAAAGAAAAGAATACTAGATTTTTCTTCTTTCCCCATTTATTATTTTTATTGTTATTTTTTTTTTTACATATATACATTATGACCCCTTATTGATTGAAAATTTTTAAAATTGACCTTGTGTGTCAAAATCACATGTGGGAAACTTGCGTGTCGGAATGCGACTAAAGTATCAGAGAGTATTGAGAAAGTTAATTAAGTGTTGGATTTTCCGACACATGTTGACTGATTGTCAGAGAGTGTCCGAGAGTGCTGAACATGTGTCCGAGTATCCGACACGATATAAAGGCTCTTGAAGAGTATTGGTGTTTCCTAGATTGCGATGCCCTCTCCAAATCTGAGCTGAAGCTAGAGCCAGCAAGGGCCACAACCCCCTAGCGTAGTGCCAATGAGGGTTGGACCCTTGCTAGCCCTTAGGCTTCCTAGGAAAAACAAAGAAGAAAAAGCCATAAAAATTATTTTAAAAAATCAAAATATTATTAACAAATATTCATGTTGGCACCACCCATGTTATATCAAAGCTAGTTGTGCCATAATAGCAATTTCCAATTAAAATCGGCTAAAATGACTCAATTGGTACAAATGTAAAATGTTTATGATTGAATCAGAATCAACACAATAGGTTTAAGGTTTTTTTGGTACTTTTCTCTCATGAACCAATTATTGATCACCCTCCCTCTTGTATTCCACATCAAATATGACCCAACACACTTCATTTTCTCATACGGCAACTTCATAAGAAAAGGTGCGGGCATATGCCTTTTATTCATCCATCCAAGCGCAAGTCAAGTACCCTCCATTGTTTATCAATGAGACATCATGGCAAATCTCCATGCTACATTATTCTTTTTGGTTTTCATACGTTGTGCATTGTGTAAGTCCCATTGCCACTGGTAGAAGGGAAAATTTTAATCAATCATTACTAAATTTATTGTACATATGCTAATTTAGTTATAAATTTTCCAACTTTGCCAAATGAGTGATAAAACTTTGTGCGAAATTCTAATGGAGTCATCTTATGTGGCACACAACTAAGTGATTTTTTGTGGAAATTTGACTATATATTGGAATTTCGATAAGATTCTTCAGAATTAAATTGACAAAATCGAAAATTTTAGCATTGAATTGGCATTTGTATATAAATTTTGAACTGATTGGACAATTTTCCTGCAAAAAAGCATATTTATTTAGGACAATGTTATTTCCACGTCCTAAATGATTACATCCATCCCTATCTACACTAAAAAGACAAAACTGTCCTTAAATTTTCAATTGCAGTTTAAAGTGATGGCCTCACTCTTTGTTTTTTCTATTTTTTCCTTTTTCTATTCATAACAAAGCATTTCACATATTTTGTTTTTTTAGCATATTAAAGAAAAGTGCATTCTCAAATATTCTTATAACGTTTTACATACTCCATGTAAAATCATTTCGCTAATATTAAGGAAAAAAGACATTATTTGATATAGTATAAAACTGAAAAGTCTCTTCTTCATTATTGATTTTATAACAACTTACCTATTTTTTGTCCTTCTTATCTCGAAAGCTCACTATCTTGTTGAGCTTTTTATTAATTTCATTAGTCTACAATATAGATCAAATCTCCTAATTTATAATATCAATGAATTTATCTTTTTTCCTCATTATACTGGCAAAATACTTTTATACAGAGCATGTAAGAGGTTAGAGGAATATAAAGAAATACACTAAAAATATTATGCTCAATAAGGTATCTAGATATACTTAGTGAATAATTCATAAATAATATTAATTTTTGTCAATATAGAATAATGATATTTCATCAGAATTTTCAAAAAAAAAGTTCTTGCTTCATGCAATGTTTTTATTTAATTAAATTTCATCTACTTAGCAATTTATCTAAAAATACAATCAACAACATGAAAACGAACTAGATTTATGGGAAATTTCTCTTTTTGACAAAACAAATTTTATGGAAGTAATATCTAACGATATTGGAAAATCTACAACAAACAAAAACTAAACATATTAAATTCTTAATGATGGTAAGTAGACCCTGCATGAAGATAGAAAAACTTTTAAATAAAAAGAAAGTAAATACATCTGGGACCCCCAATTTAAATTGCAATTGAATAATGTAGGGTAATTTTGTCTTTTTGGTAGAAATTGGGTGGATTTAATCATACAAGAAGTGGAAATAGTATCGCCCTTTATTTATGTTTATGTTTTTTTCTTCCCATGAGAATCAGACCTATGGAATTCATTGAGCACTCAAGTAATCGTAATTCACATGAATCACGATATTCCTCTTATCCTAGTGGGATACTTCTCTATGCACCAAATAATAAAAATTAGTTTACATAGACTAGTATGCTCATCATATTTACCCAACTGAATTGATGTGGTTATATTTGTCGACAAATTATGTGTATTTTACCTTCCAGTGCAGTAATTGATAATCATGAATGATATTTTCTATGTTACATTTTCCAAACTAAACAATATTACGGCATTCATCGTAATGTATAAAAAAATATCGTAACTCTTGTAAAATTGGTTTATCATGTCATATATGTACGTACGTATACGTATGTATGTGTGACAAACACACACACACACATTTCGTCCCTAAGAAGTGCAAAAATAACATTAAAAAAAATATTGTACGATAATACCTTCAGAATTTTTTTACCTACTTAACATTTTCCTATCATAATTATCCCATCTTCAAATGGAAAGAATCGTTTTGCATCTAAAGGAATAAAAAAGGGGGAAGATTTAGGCTCCGTTTATTTCACTAAATATGTGAAATTTTCTCGAAATTATTTTTCAAGAAGTCATTTTTCAGGAAAATAAAAATATTTTTCTGTATTTGGCTAAAACTTGAAAATGAACTTAAAAATATTTTCCGCTATAAGGTATGCAAAATCTAATTTGATTTTTCTAGGAAAAATTATCAAAATAACAGAATATTTTATTCTCTTTTTTTTTTTTTCCTTCTTCCTCGGTTGGTGGCAGCCACGTTGATGGGTCACCAACTGTGGCTAGAGACTAGCTGAAGAATTAATAATAATAATAATAATAATAATAATAATAATAATAATAATAATAATAATAATAATAATAATAATAATAAATAAATAAATAAATTAATTAATTAAATTAATTAAAATTCAATTTGAAAAAACATTATTATAAGACCGAATGTTTCAACAACTAAGGACTCGAGCCTAAGCATTAGGGACCCGCGCATGACCTCTGTGCATTTGGGCTTAAGTGTTGGGGACCATAGCCCCAACGATGGGGACTCGAGAACTACTTTTATGGACCTGGGCTTGGGTGTTGTCACACTGGGTGCGAGGACCAAGGCTTTGGGCCAGGCCTCAATGGATCCAAGCATGGGCATCGAGGGCTCAAGCTAGGCCTCAATAGACTTGGGCCCAATCATTAGATATCTATCGAAAAATATGGCTTCGAATAAATAAAGTAATCAAGTCGGACTTTGAGGTGCGATATCAATTTCTTTAAGAATTTATTTGCTCCACAATGTTGCTAATGGTCATCAACGAATATCCTTCAGGATATAACAAAGTCTTAAATGAGAATACTTGGTCTCAAAGAACATAGGCAACTCTTCATGAAAGATTGCAAAGTAAACAAATGCATCACTTCGAGAGAAGTTGCAAAGTGAACAAATGCAATCCTTTGGGAATGGTTGCAAACTGAACGTGTATAATTTCCAAAGGTTGTCTAGAAAAACACATATATAAAAATTCGAAATAATAAAAATAAAAATAATTTCTTTTTAATAAATAAAATTTCAATTTTTATAATTTTCAAAATTACTTAATAAACCAAAAAAAAACCTTTGAACTAATAAAGATTAATAAAGTAACCGTACAAAATAAAATAAAAATAAAGAAGTTAGTGCTAATCAAATCGAGGGCACCTAAGCATGCAAAGTGCTAAGTACGCCTAATAATCGAGTAATTATTCGTGTACCCGCACATGGATATGGTGGGGTTGAGCCCACACTTAACCTTTTTCTTTAAACACATTAGAGAATGCTTATACTTGTTAACTGCCTCTGCTCCCAACTTTCTAATGTGGGACAAGTAAAAGCAACTTAGTTTGTTTTACAAATAAACTTCCAACAATTGCCCACTTTGTTTGTAAAACAAAGATTTAAAAAAAATAAAAAGAAGAAAAATTAAAACCATACAGCCAAAATTTTAGTGAGATTAATATACAGACATAAAGGTCTCTTTCGAGTCAAAACTTTACTTAGTGCAAGTATCTCAAAATTTTGTCAAAGTGACAAGTAGTTCGGCTTTAAATTTGTACTTTTAAATAATAGAATTGAACATATTGCACATATATTAACCTCTTGTTTTAGTGAGAAATTCTATATTACTTCGTATTATTATCGCCTTTTACTTGATCTTATTTCATGAGCTCTCTAGAAAACAACATTACCTTTCTCAAGAAGCGGCACCACTTCTAAGCTCACATATGTGAAGTAACTATCTACCATGTGTTTCAACTACAAATTTGTACTTTATTTCATTAAGAATTCAATTCAGCCTACAAAAAGTAATAGATGATACTGACTTCTCATATCGGACTATGTTAGTCTCAAGCAATTGCATTCAGTAATTTGTCCTCACCTATTAAACCTTGTAACTAGTGATCCAAAAAAAGATCGGGCTACCATTACTAGTGATTTCAACTAAAGGGTTTCAGCCCCATTTCTTGTGAGGTTATTATTACTATATCTCTTGATAAAGCCTTTGTCAAGGGATTGGCTAAATTATTACTTAACCTCACGTAGACAATTGTTATGGTACCATATTTAATCACTTGTCTCAAATATTCATGTCTTAGACTAATATGTCTAGACTTACTATCATAGATGTTATTTTAAGCTCTTGCCAAAGTGGCCTGACTATTACAATGGATAAAAATAGGAGGCATAAGACTAGGCCATATTTTGATATCCAACAACAAATTCCTAATTCATTCAGCCTATTACTCAGTTGCTGTTAAAGCAACAAATTCCGATTCCATTGTTAAGTGAATTATACATATTTGTTCCTTGCTCGCCCAAGATACAACACTTCCATCTAGTGTGAAAATCTATTCAGATTGGAATGTTCATCTTCCATACTTATAATCCAACTATCATTGATGTATCTTTCTAATATAGCTAGATAATTATTATAGAACAATCTTAAATTTTTAATTCTCTTAAGATAACAAAAAAATTTGGTAATGGCCTTCTAATGTTCTATACTTGGGTTACTAGTATACCCACTCAACTTGCATAACTGAATAAGTAATATCAGGTCTAGTATAATGCATTGCATGCATTAAAGGCCCTATAACACTCACATATTTAAATTGTGCTACCACTTTATCAAGATTATAATTTAATTTAATACTGGAATCAAATGGAGTACTTATTTATTTACAACTAGGATATTGAAATTTATTTAGCAATTTTTCAACATAATTACATTGGCTTAAAGAATAACCCCTGCTATGTTTCTTAACTTTAATACCTAAAATAGTATCTACTTCAACCAAGTCCTTTATTTTAAACATGGAAATTAAATACTTTTTAGTCTTAGTAATTCCAGTCATGTTCGTTCTAAAAGTAAACATATCATCAACATACAAGCACACTAAGACGCCATAGCCTTTAGTGAATTTAGAGTATATACACTTATCAGCAATATTGTGGATGAAACCATTGGACAATATGACCATATCAAATTTTTCATGCCATTGCTTAGGAGTTTGCTTAAGCTCATAAAAAGACTTAATCAATTTACATACTTTCTTTTCATTTCTAGGACGAATGAAACTCTCCGGTTGTTCCATGTACATTTTCTCATTTAAGTCTTCATTCAAGAAAGCAGTCTTGACATCCATTTGATGAACACAAATATCATAAATGGAAGCTAGAGCAAAAAGAATTCGAATAGAAGTTATACGTGCAACGGGAGCATACATTTTAAAATAATCTATTCATTCCTTTTGTTTATACCTTTTGGCTACAAGTCTAACCTTAAAAGCTTGGATAGAACCATCCGAATTATATTTTAGTCTAAAAACCCATTTGCACCCAATAAACTTGGATTCTATTGGTAAATCTACTAATACCCAAGTATTATTGGACATAATTAAGTCTATTTCATCATTTACAGCTTCTTTCCAAAAAGAAGTATCTCTAAAAGACATAGCATCATCAAAGCTTTTAGGGCATCTTCTAAATTTAATAATAAAGGGTATTTATTTACCACGTTATTATATTTGTCTCGTTCAATAAGAAAAGCATGAGTAAGAAAATTAGGACCTAAGTCTTTTAGGTTCCTAACTCTAATTGCTTCTCCTTGATTCAATCATATCTTTAGAATCGTTCTTTTCTTTCTCTTAAGAATCTACTTGAGTTTCCATAAGTTTTGAATTATTTTCAATAATTTCAGATCCCATAAAATATTTATTATCAAAGAATTCAATGTCTCTCGATTCTGTAATGACATTACACTCTAAGTCAAGAAGCCTATGAGTTTTACTATTTTTGGCATATCCAACGTAAATACTTTTGATAGCTTTATGTCCAAGTTTTGTTCTCAGGTTTGGTAATTGTTAGTATGCCAAGCATCCTTACATTTTAAGATATGACAAATTTGGTTTTTTACCTTTCCATACTTCATAAGGGGTTATGTGATTTTTCTTGGAAGGTATTCTATTATGAATATAACATGTAGTAAGCAATGCTTCTACTCAAAGATTAATTGATAATTTTGAATTTAAAAGTATACAATTAACCATTTTTCTAAGAGATCGATTTTTCCTTTTAGCAAAGCCATTTTGTTGTGGAGTATATGATGCCGAAATTTGATAAATAATACCATGTTCTTTGAAAAATGATGAGAATTCTTCTAAGAAATATTCTCCACCTCTATCTGAACGTAGACCTTTGATTTTCCTTTCTAAATGATTTTCTACTTTACCCTTATATTTCTTAAATATGGTAAATGCTTTATCCTTCAACCTCATGAGATAAACATACAAAAACCTAGTGTGATCATCCACAAAGGTAATAAAATACCTTTTACCGCCACATGTTAGCATGGCATTGAATTCACATATATCACTATGAATCAAATCCAATAAATTCGAATTTCTTTTAACACTAGGAAATGGTTTCTTAATAAATTTAGATTTAACACATATTTCACACTTATCAAATTTGCTATTGAAATTTATCAAGTGTAACTTCTTCATATTTTTTATATAACAAATATTTATATGTGCCAACATACTATGCCATGAAAATGAAGACCCGGCAATTTAAGCAAAACTAGCAATATTATTATTAATACTCAGTTAATACATGCCATCATTGGCATAACCCTTTCCTATAAATGGGCCATTCTTCGATAGGATAACCTTGTCGAATTCAAACAAAAGCCCAACCCCCCTCCTACAAAGTAAATCAATAGAAACTAGGTTCTTCCTAATTTTGGGTATAAATAGCACATTAAAAAGAGTAATCTTCTTTCCAAAAGTGAAGTCTACCTCCACTGTATCTTTGCCTGCAACCTTTGCAAGAACATTATTCGCCATTAGGATCTCTTGAACATTTGAGTCGACAATCTCTTCAAATTGCTTGAACATGTATTTGTCCTTGCACACATGAACTATTGCTCTAGAGTCTAACCACCAACCGGATTTAACAATAGCAAAGTTGATTTTAGAAACCATAGCCTCGCATCATTAATTTTAAAAATTTTCATGTTCAAAAACATTGTTGAAATCATGACCACATAATTTTCTTCAACTAAATTTGCATCGGCCTTCATCATTGGAATGTTCTCGTTCTTTTATATGCTCTTGCGGTGAATGTAACCCCTGGCATAATGTCCATGTTTGCCACAAACAAAACGGCAACTCTTTTTCTTCTTTTGTGTTCTCTTAAATTTATGCATATTCTTTATTTTGAAGTTCTGGCCGTTTTTTTTTCTCATAGCATTCACCTTGGAATCGTACAAAATAGAATTATTGTAAACGTGACTCTTCCTCAATGTGAAGATGTTTCCGTATTTGCTCCAAGGTAATGTCCTCTAACTTATGCATCAGCCATTTTCCATAGTCTTTTCAACTTGGAGGCAATTTTGCAATAATTGCTCCAACTTGAAAAGCTTTTGGAATATCAATTTTGAGGGCACAAATTTTATTCACTAGCACTTGCAACTCATGGACTTGTTCCAATAAGGGTTTGGTATCAATAAACTTGAAATCAAAATACTTCACGATTAGATATTTGTTGGTCTCTTGCTCCTCCACTTTGTACTTAAATTTCAGTGCATTTCAAACTTCTCTAGCCGACTTCATTTCAATGAATAAGTCATACAATTGATCGGATAGTGTATTCAGAATATACCCACGACAAAGCAATTCGTCCTTAGCACATTTCTTCTTTTCCTTGTTAACCCTTTCAATAGCTTACGCACTTGGCTGTCCTCCCTCAATAATAGGTTTCGGATTTGCTACAGGCACCATGTTGGGATCTAGCATGTAGGATATCTTCGGGGGAGTGAGTAGGAACATCATCGTGTCCCTCCAACCAGCAAAGTTGCTCCTATCAAACCAGTCCAGTTTGACCATGTCTTGATTCATTACTTTGATTGTCTTCGGCTCCATTGTTGAACCAAATAAACCATTAAAATTGTTGAAAAATATGGCTTCAAATCAATAGAGCAATTATGTTGGACTTTAAGGCGTGATATCACTTTCATTAAGGATTTATTTGCCTCACAATGTTGCTAATGGTCACCGATAAATATCTTTCAGGATATAACAAAGTTTTAAATGAGAATACTATATAACAATTCTAATATATTTATTGGGCCTCTTTAGGAAACAATTGAAAAAGATGGCTATAGTTTTAGAAAGAAAACTGGAAAAATGATCTCATACTCGTTCATCCAAAAACTGACATATATATAAATTGGTCTAAAAAAACATAGACTACTCTTCATGAAAGATTGCAAAGTAAATAAATGCATCCCTTCGAAAGAAGTTGCAAAGTGAATAAATGCAACCCTTTGAAAATAGTTGCAAACTGGGTATAATTTCCAAAGTTGTCTTGAAAAAGACACATATAAAAAAATTCGGAATAATAAAAATAATAATAATTTTTTTAATAAATAAAATTTCAATTTTCATAATTTCCAAAAGTACTTAATGAACAAAAACAACCTTTGAACTAATAAAAATTAATAAAGTAACCATACAAAATAAAATTAAAATAAATGGGTTAGTGCTAATTAAACAGCAGGCGTGCAAAGTGCTATGTGCGTCTAATAATCACACCAAAATCATGCAATTATTCGCACCCTCACATGTAGGTATGGTAGGGTCTAGCCCACACTTAACATTTTTTTTTTAAACGCATTAGATAACTGACTTATCTCCTCCTAACTTTCTGATGTGGGACAAGTAAAATCACACTTAGTTTGTTTTACAAACAAACTTCCAACAATATCTGGTCCTAAATGCTGGGGATTCGAAAACTAGTGTCGGTGTTCCCCTCCAAGCATATAGTTTCAAGTCCAAGTGCCAATACCTAGTTATATTTCAGAAAATGATTTTCGATTTTTCAAAAAGGAAATCATTTTCTGTTGACTAGGAAAACATTTTCCTTCGACTTATTTTCCTAAGCGAACCAAAGGACAGAAAATGAGAAAAGAAAATTCTTAGAAAATGTTTTCCATGTAACAAATGGAGCCTTGAATCCCTTCTTAATATCATAAAATGGTCAAAATGACTTAGGGCGCATTTGGTAACGTTTCTATTCCAAGGAACAATTTTTGAATAGAAATAGTTTTTTTTTTTTTTTATTTCTGTTTCAGGGAACAATTTCATAATATAAGAACACGTTTGGTAACAGCAAAAAATTTCTATTCTAGGAATAAAAACACGTTTGGTAAACTTGTATAATTTTTTTTTGTTTCTTTTAATTTTTTTTAAATTTTTTTTATTATATTTTTCCTTTTTTTTCTTTTTCCTTTTTCTTTTTCTCATTGGCCGGTCGCTAGCCACGGTGGTGGCCGGCGACCGGCCGGGTGATGTTCGGCAAGCTCATTGAAGCCTTGCCAAGCCGGGGCAAGGCTCGACGAGCTCGCCAGAGGCCAACCTAGCCCCGGCAAGCCTTGCTAGGCCACTGGTAAGGCTCAACCTCGCCCAGATCTAGCGAGGCCAAGCCTCGTCGAAGGCCTGGCAAGATCGCTGCTGGCTAGGTGAGCCTCGCCAAGCCACCGATGAGGCCTGACCTCGCGCCGGTTGGGGAGGCCGAGCCTTGCCATGGCCACATGAGGCTCAGCCTTGCCTGAGCTAGGCGAGGCCGACCTCGTTGGGCTATCCCAAGCGACGTCGTTCTAGAGGTGGCCCGGTGAGGCCGAGCCTCGCCAGTGGCTAGGTGAGCTCGGCCTTGCCAAATCTGGGCGGGCGAGAGCCTCACGTGGCCATGGCGAGGCTCGAGCGACGAGCCTTGTTGTGGCTTAGCCTCTCCGGGGGCCGGCGAGGTTGCCGGTCCTCGTTTGGCCGGTCGCCGACACCGGCCATGGCCAAGGCCGGTGACCAGCAAAGGAAGTAGAAGAAGAAGAAAAGAAAGAGAAAAAAGAAGAAGAAAAAAAGAGTGTTTCTCGGAAGTATTCCTGGAAACAAGAAATAGGTTTTTCTACTTTTTGTTTATGTTCCAAATTTGTTCTCGGGAACAAAAAAAATAGATTTTTTTTGTTCTGGAGAACAAAATTGTAAACAAACGCATGTTCTTTTTTTATTCCCCGGAACAAAAGAACAAAAATCGTGTTTCGGGGAACAAAAACAAAAATTTGCCAAACGCGCCATTATTTTCTCGATAGACTTTGATTGGGAAGATTCATTTTCGTCATTTTGTCCCCATTTTTCCAAGGAAGAAAAAGCATACCTCTTCCTTTTACGTCCAATTAAGAAGAAGAAAATTCTACGTGCACTTTTAATTTACTTTATTATTTAGGGATATTTGTTTCCACTGGTATAACTTCATAAATAGGAAAATTTCACCATTATTGATGGTGCTCATGAACAGGAAACATGTATAATTGTGTATATATACGAGATAGTATTTAAATTCTCTTTTAAAAAAGAAGCACTCTGCATTTAAAGAAGGGTTAATATTTCGAAAACTCCAAACTAGTACACATATGACAAATTTACCAAAAACTAATTTTTTTACCATAAAAAAACCTAAATCAATACATATGTGATCAATTTACTCCAAACTAGCACACTTGTGACAAATTTATCCAAAACTAATTTGTTCAACCGCAAAAAACCCAAAACTGGTACATTTGTACCAAATATACATTTTGTTAAATTGGATTAATATCACAAGAAACTACAAAAATTGTATAACTGTGACAAATGGTTAGAAAAATCCCAAAGTGATACAACAATAAATTGTTACGTGTCATTCAACGTAGTAATTTAACAGTAAAATTTAAGGAAAACTAATATAGGGTAAATTTGTCACAATTATATCAGTTTTAGAGTTTTTGGTGGTCAAAAAATTAGTTTGGAGGAAATTTGTCATAAATGTATCAGTTTAGAGTTTTTCAAGGTATTTACATTTTAAAGAAAAAAAAGAGAGTAAATTATATTAAAAAAGGGCCAAAAACGACTCTTCTTTTTTACCAAATGTCATTTGGGACGACTCATTTTCATAACTTTACTTTTGAAATCCATTTCTTTTCCTATACAAAGTCTAGTTTATTGTATATATCCAAACCGGAATTATGGATTGGGCAAATAAGGGGGCGCCGACAACCACCTGTTTTTATTCTAAAAACAATTTTTCTATTCTAGACTTGTTTCTGGAATAGAAATCTATTTAATAAACTTATTCCATTTTTTTTTTTAATTTCTGAAATAGATTTTTGTTCCAAAAATAGGTTTGGAATAAAATCAGAAGTAGAAATTTTCTACTTCTCTATTTCTGGAACAGAGATGAGAAATAAAAATTCTTCTCATTGTTCGTCAACCGGCCCTTCATTCGTCATCGTCGACCATCGTCCGTCGGTCGCCCGCCGCTGCCACACGCCGGTTGCTAGTCGCCGCCTGTCGCCGTCGGTTGTTAGTTGCCACCGGTTGCCGGTCGCTGCCTGCCGCCGGTTGCTGGTCGCCGCCGCCACCGGTCATCGATTGCCGTCGTCGGCTGCCACCACCGTCACTCGCCACCGCCGCCGATCGCATATCCACCGCTGTCCGGAATGAAAAAAAAAAAAATGTGTCGTTATTAAACGAATTTCTATTTTTAGAGTGGAAATTTTGTGTCGTTATCAAACGGTCATTTTTGTTTAGAAACTCTTCTAGAAATAGAAATAGAAAAATCTATTTCTCTTCCAGAAATCAATTTATGGCCAGAATGGTTATCATTCACTCCCTAAGTAATAAAATATGAGAGGAAAACAAAGCATAAAGTTCATTGAAATCACAACAACTAAAGAAAGAAGAAACAACCACAACATGGAATTAGAGAAAATTGCCCAAAAATTCATAAATTTATGTTGCACTTTTACAAATTCAATCCTAAAACTTTCAATTTTACCAATTGACTCATAAACCTTTTTACATGCTGCCAATTGAGTTTATCTGGCCAATTTTAGCTGGAATTCACTAACCTAGACGCCAGCCATCCTATATGCCATGGTCGGGACTAACGAAAACAAATTTTAATAACATTTTAATATTTTTAAATATATTTTTATTTCTATATTCATTTTTTATTATTATTATTTCTTCTTCACTTTTCTTCTTGGTCACCTTCCTCATCCAGATTTGTGTTAGGAATTCTAGGTTAGGCAAAAAGTAATAAAATATGAGAGCGAAGCATCAAATATAAGTTCATCGACATTTAAATAACTAAAAAGAGAAAAAAATCACAACATGAAATTACACTGGCATCCTTTGTTGCCGACTAATGTCTGTGACAGCCCAATTTGTGTGGACAAGAACACGTCCAAAGAGAGAACTTTAGAGATATACATATATAGTGAATCAAATCTCCTTAATTCGTCTATTTCAAAAAAAAAAAAAAAAGACCTTGGCATATGATTAGATGATGTTTTTGTCTGGTTAAGCAAGCTCATCTACTCTTTCTTTCCTGGTCGATTACATTAGCATAAAAGAAAAGAGTAATATTTTGTCACACTCCGTAACCAACAAGAAAGAGGGATGACATGACCGTCTTTCTACACAAAAGATGCAGCCCCAAACATAACCAGTAACCTATTATCAACACACGCATATACATCTTCACCAAAAAGAATATTTACAAGTAGAACTCAATCAACCCAACAAACTATCACTGACAATAATTATAACTTCCTTAAGCCATACCTAAAATACAACTCCCAAAAATTCCCCACCAATAGTGCTCTCGCCCTACTTGCTGCAAACCAAGGAACCTAAAAACATGAGATACAAGTGAAATGAGCAACCCCAACCCAATAAATAGTACATTTTGTCTAAGTAAATCGATCAATCACTATGCATGTACACAAAGCAATACCAAAATTTCATAACCAAACTCAAAGTATAAAATATATATCGAATCATTTATGAGTTGTTTCAAATACTCATTTAATCCCACCATCACAATTCAAATATCAATAATCAAGTTCACTAATATTTATCATTCACACATTAATGGTCCATCCATTGAGTAATCTATTGCTACACAATGCCTAGTGACAAGGCAACCAAGATTCCCTCGCTGACAAGATCTCTACTTATAAAGTTGGTGGTTTGGTCTAGAAGGATATCGTAAACCACTATACATACCCATAAACCCCTCACTAGGTTCACAGTCATATTGAGCATCAAACAAATACCCTCAAATATCAGAAATCCAAATTAGTATACGTTTCACCAACCAAATTTTTTTGCAGTATAGCTCATCCGCCAGAGATACCTTTTGCAAAGCTTTTCTCATTTCAAAAGTCATTTTGTGAACCATTTCATAAGGCAATACATATATGTATCATTTTGTATTACTTTTCTTAAAATCATTCTCAAATCATTCAAAGTTCTAATAGGTACTTTTTATGCAACAATAATATCATCTCATAATTCATACTATATATAATCTATAATATTTTTGGAATATGAGTTTTAGAAACTTAAATAATAAATAATACCACTCACCTCGAAATGCCTACGATCAAACAATGTAACTATAAGTGCGGACAATCTCATAATCCTAACAACTAAACAAGAATCGACATCAATGTCATGACCTTCAGGAGGTGAATTACCGAGGCAAAAGCTAATAAGGTCATTGCTCACGTTTAGCGTGGACTCTCTAAGCCATATGAATCACAATTTGGTATTTAATTCAACATGTGATCAAACTAAACTTTTGGAGCCGCCACTATATGGTTATGGGTCGAATAGACAAAAGTAAAATTTAGGACTACATTTTACTTTCACAAATGAGAGATTCATGAATTCAGAGATTTTGTACGCTAAATTAATCTAATGCCCATTTGATACCTATTCTCTTTATTTCGAAAATGTTTTTTGCATGCAATTTCGATCAATTTTTTTCTTATGCCACTATTCATTAATCAAAACATCAAATAAATTACTAGAAAGATTAAAGAATCTAAAAAAAAAATGAGCATCCCTATTTGTCACCCATCAAGACAGGGGTCCTGCAAGCTTAGACTTGGGAAACGAACGCGCAATGACGAATGCATTTTATGCATGAAAAGGTTGATGAATGTGACGAATGCATGACTTAAACTATGTGAGTAACTAGGATGCATTGTCAATTGATTCTTTTTAGGTATTCCTTTTTATAAAGATGACTCAATTAATGCTGTGATTATAGGCACTAATCAAACATGCATTGATGAACAAACGTAAAGTCTTAAACGTCATGGCCATGAATGAACTACATGCAATGCCATAGGATCAATTCCTATAGCTCATGACATGACAGGTCGTGGATGCTACGACATGAGATAGAATTAATCATGGACTAATCCTACGATGCAGATTATGTGAAATGCTATTTTTATTTTCATTTTCTGAAAACAGCAAATCTAAGAACTATAACATGACTTAATGAACCACTCATTAATATAGAACTATGTGCCGGGTGGGTGATACATATAATGCAATTAATAATTAACATTATCTATATGACTTAATTACTAGAAATCAACCTAGAATGCATGATTTCCTAAATGGCAAGCATTGCATGATATGAGACTAACGAATTCTAAGTCCACACGCAATCTATTTCAAAGCTTTAATGACTGTTTTTGTTTGGTTTTTTTATTTAATAAAATATACGGATAATCCTATGTCTACATGCATCCTAAAATTAACATGCGTTGCTTTGACT
The DNA here is from genome assembly GCF_016545825.1 of Eucalyptus grandis. Taxonomy (NCBI): domain Eukaryota; kingdom Viridiplantae; phylum Streptophyta; class Magnoliopsida; order Myrtales; family Myrtaceae; genus Eucalyptus; species Eucalyptus grandis. The sequence continues at coordinate 9,640,821 of NC_052620.1, forward strand.
ACGGAAGTCCTAAAATGTTAATCATGAATGCACCCTAAGCTGTAAATGTACATGTGACAATCACACACAATAATGATGGAAACAAGCGTGGGAATTAGAACAACCTGAGGTTCTATCAACTAATGACCTGCAATTGAAACTATTTAGTGGAACTTAATAACCAAAAACTTTACACAAACCTTAACCTTACTTTGATTAGGTTTAACCTAGTGACGCCGAGGGACTCACGACAGAGAGGGGTATTCACCAAAGGAGAACTGCGGTTGATGAAACCTCCGGAAAAGCCGTGGATAATGGACCTTGCGGTATACCGGTGGGGGAGGCCGCGGGAATGCCAAGAGGAAAAGACGCCAGGTATGGATGACCTAGCGATGATGGACTTGAAAAGGATTTATGCGCACAACTTGATCGATATCTCTTTCACCGAGTCATTTTTCCCGTTTTTGTCTTGTCGCCTCCGTAGCTTCACGTTGGAATGTGCTCTGCTCTCGATAGAACCCACGTTGAATCTTCCTTCGTTGACCATGGCTACACTTTAGATATTCCACTCAGTCCAATTACGCCCACTTCTGGTCTTTTTGCTTTCTTAACCAATTGCTTTCTTTTGACCATCGATTAAATCCTCACATGGGATAGAATAAAACGACTCCGCAGACGAGCGCTGGACGCCGACGGTACGGGAGGGGTGCTAGCCTTTCGCTGTAGGGACATCGCGTCGGGAAGCTGATGTCGTTCGCTGGAAGTGCAGTGAGGGAGCTCTGCGTAGTGTCGGCTATGGTCTAGATTTGCTGGGCGCAATGATGACGAGGGCCGGGATTGATTGCAACACGCTGGAGATTGCTGAACTTCACTGGAGCGGTCGGGACAGGAACATAAAAAATGTAAGGACATGCGGGCACGCTTGTAGAGGCACACCCGTACCTCTGGGGCTGCTGCCGGCCGTCAATGAGAGTCACCAGGATCGCTAGAAGGAAAAAAACGTGGACATAAGCTCACGTCGGTGACTGGTGGCGATGTTAGAGTTGCAAAGCCAGCAAGCGGGGCCACGGGGGGACGACGAGAGACTGCAAGCACGAGGCAACGTGCTAGATAGGAGGATTCGACAACGGGGATGATGTGGAAGTGAACGCGTCCAAATTCGCTCATCTCCATTCACGATTCCACGGCCAGCTTTGATTCTTTCCCTTAATTGCTCCGGCCATTATCCGTTATTGATCTTTATTGCCCCCCAGATTTTCGGATTTGGCTCCCAATCTTTTTCCAGAATGTGTTTCTTGATTAGAGCCAATTCCTTTTACGGTTTTCTTTGGCATTTAATCTCCACCGCTAGAATTTGGGATGCTGAATATTGTTTGTTTTCACCGAACTTGACCAAATTTTCCACTTTCCCTCGAAAATGATAGAAATAATCTTTGAATGCGTCCATACGTAACCCAATCTTTGAGTGCGATTTTTTTAAAGGTGGACTAAATCGGTCAAATTGATCATCATTCATTTTGTCTCCCTAACATGATTAATGCAAATAAAGTAATTCTAAACACTCATTATTTAGATGACAGGGAATGTATAATTTCTATGGTAACTTTATTGTAAAACAACTAAATATAATAACTAAAATTTAGGTGTTGACAATAAAAAAATTGTTTAAAATACTATAACAACTACGAAATGGCTATATTAAGCTTAACGCTAACAAAAGACTCCTCAAGAAAACTCTCAACCAATGTGGATATTTAAAATTATCTATAACACGAAGATTGAGCGTGAAACTTGGTCATGCTATAATGAGCTTAAGTCAAAAGCAAGATCTTTTGAAGCACTAGAAGGCCCATAACTTGGTCGACCCAAAATCAAGCTCAAAATTGTCAAATTTCGGTCTGAAAGACACTGATCGCGCACTACTCATCATGGGCAACTACAAAATTTTGAGCAAATCGTAAGTCTAAATCAAGTTCTATAAAATCCTATGGCTCCTAACACCCTAACCCGTTATTTCTATATATATTTGTAGCTTACCAACTACTTAATCTAACCTCATAGTTCAAAATCCATACAGCCCCAAATTGATACCCTAACCCCAAATATTACTTCGATTAGATAAACGAAGGACGCAACCACTTATTGGGCATTGCGATAGAAATCAAATCAGCTTGACAAGGTTCTTGTGGCGCAAAACCCTCCTCATTACCCTTTCCTCTTCTCTCTTCTTTCCTCTCTCTCAGTCTCTTTATGCTGAAACTTAGTCAAAGAGATTTAAATATTACATGTTTGGGGCTAGTCAAGCAATTCACAATTTACTGTCCAAGATGCCAAATCAAATCCACCTTCAAGGAAAAATACTTTAAACCAATGGATTTTAAATCATAGATGCTGACCCTTTTTCTCCATTGTCTTGTGAACTTGATTGTGCTAGGTTTGGTGGAATATTGAAAAGCAAGAATTAGATGGTCATCACATTCACGACATGAACCGAGTCTTGGTCACCCCTCATATCTGTTTTTACATTGCCAAAATATGACCCGACACACTTTATTCATTCAAATGGTGACTTTATAAGAAAAAGTGAGTGGGCATCTGCTCTTTATCTCATCCATCCAAGCGCAAATCAAGTCCCCTCCATTGGTTATTAGCGAAACATCTTGACAAAATATGGCCTGACACACTTTATTCACTCAAATGATGACTTTATAAGAAAAAGTGAGCCTAATGCAAGTAAAGTCCCCTCCATTGTTTACTAGCGAAACATCTTGACAAGTCTCCATGCCGTGTTGTTCTTCTCATCCATCCAAGCGCAAGTCAAGTCCCCTCCATTGTTTATTAGCTAAACATCTTGGCAAGTCTCCATGCCATGTTTTTCTTCTTGGTTGTCTTATGCTGTACGTTGTGTAAGTCCCATTGCCAATGGCAAGAAATGGAAAAATTACCCAATCAATGCTAAATTTATTGTACGGCTTTCAATTCAATCATAAATTTTCCAATTTTCTCAGTTGAGTGATAAACTTTTGTACGAAATTTCATTGTAGTCCTTCCGGATAATTTGTGCCATCTTACATCGCAAACTGTTGGCTATATATTGGAATTCACTAAAATATTTAGGACTAAATTTGCATATGTATAATAGATTTACAGCTGATCCGATAATATTTCCACAGAAAGGCATTATTTATTTATGTATTTGCTTTCTATGGTACACTTGCTTGTAGAGGCTCACCCGTACCTCTGGGTATGCTGCTGGACGTCAATGAGAATCACCAGGACGTCAATAAGCTTGCGTCGGTGACCGGTGGTGATGTTAGAGTTGCAACGGCCTGCAAGCGGGGCCTTGGAGGGACGACGATAGACAGTAAGGACGAGGCAACGTGCTGGATAGGAGGATTGTTACAAGAGCGCGCCACGTAAACCGCCTTGAGTGAGATTCACCGTTTTTATTGGTCCATTCCTCACGACTTCTCACCCTCAACTCTGGCTACTTTCCTTTCACCTGGTGTGTCTGGGCATGTAAAGCATGGAAGTTGATGGATTCAACGATAGGGATGATGTCCAAAAATCGCTGATTTTTGGCTCAATTTGTCACCGAGAATCGGTCGTGAATTTCTCTAATTCACTTTCAGATTTGGAATTCAAATCTTTTGGTTTCCATTTTACCTTCTACTCATATTCCCGCGAACGCGTCCAAATTCGCTCACTTCCATTACCGATTCCTCGGTCAGCTTCATTCTTTCCGTTAATTGCTCTGGCCATTATCCGTTATTGATCTTTATTGCCCCCGCGATTTTCTAATTCAGCTTCCAATCTTTCCAGAATTCGTTTCCTGATTACAGCCAATTCCTTTCCCGGTTTACTTTAGCTTTTAATCTCCACCGCTTGAATTTCGGACGCCGAACATTGTTTGACTTCACCGAACTTGATCAATTTCTCCACTTTTCCCTTAAAGATTATAGAATGCGTCTATATATAACCCGATCTTTGAGTGCAATTCTTTTAAACGTGGACTAAATCGGTCAAATTGATCATCATCCATTTTGTCCCTGTGACATGCTTAATGCAGATAAAGTAATTCTGAACGCTATCATTATTTAGATGCCGTGAAATGTATATTGCCTATCGTAACTTTAATATAAAATGACTGAATAAAATAGCTAAAATTTAGATGTTAACAATAAAATCTGTTTAAAATGCCACAACAATTATAAAACGGCTATCTTAAGCTAACGAAAGGACTCCTCAACAAAACTTTCAACCAATGTAGATATTCAAAATTATCTGCAACGCGAAAGTTGAGCGCGAAACTCAATTATGCTGTAACTCTCTCCACTAACATTTCTGGCAAGCTTACATTCAAAAGGAAGATCTTTTTATCCATAACTTGGCTGACCCAAAATTGAGTCCAAAATTGTTGAATTTCGGTCCAAAAGCCACTGGTCGCACACCATCCACCACTTGTGGTCAATTTCAAAATTTTGTTTTGAACAAATCATAAGTTCAAATTGAGTTTTGTAAAATTCTACTGTTCCACAGTATCATAAACTATCATTTCTATATATTTTTGCAACTCAATGACTACTTAGTCGAAACTCATAGTTCAAAATCCACAAAATTCCAAATTGGTGCCCTAACCCCAAATATTACTTTAATTAGATAAATAAAGGGTGTGAGCACTTACCGGACGTTGTGATACGAAGTCAAATTGGTTTGTCGAGGTCTTTGTGGTGCGAAACCCCTTCTCTTTTCCCTTTCCTCTTCTTTCTTCTTTCCTTTCACTTTCTCTCCCTCCTCCTTTCTTTTACCCGAGTGTCTCGGTTCCTTACGCTGAACATGCCCGTTCTTTGTTCTTTTCCTTTTTCCTTTTCTTTTTTTCGTCATACCACTATTTTTTTGACTTGGTCAAAAAGATTTAAATATTACATTTTCAGGGCTAGTCAAGCAAGTCACAATTTACCTTCCAAGACGCCAAACCGAATCGACCTTCGAGGCAAAATACTTTAAACCAATATATTTTGAATGAGAGACGCCGACCCTTTTTCTCCATTGTCCTGTGATCTCGATTGCGCTGGAGTTGGTGGAATATTGAAAGGCAAGAATCAGATAGTCATCACATTCTTGACCTAAATCGAGTCTTGATCACCTTCCTCATCGTATTTCACATCGAAACATCTATTTTCCCATTGCCAAAATATGGCTCAACACATTTATTCTCGCGTACGATGACTTTGTAAGAATAAGTGAGTGGGCATCTGCTTTTCATTTCATCCATCCACGCGCAGGTCAAGTCCCCTCCATTGTTAATTAGCGAAACATCTTGGCAAGTCTCCATGCCATGTTGTTCTTCTCGGTTGTCTTACATTGTACGTTGTGTAAGTCCCATTGCCAACGGTAGAGAACGGAAAAATTATCCAATCAATGCTATACTTATTGTATGTATGCTAGTTCAATCATAAATTTTCCAACTTTACTAATTGAGTTATAAACTTTCACATGAAATTCCATTATAATCATTCTGGATAATTTGTGCCTTCTTACTTCGCAAACCGCTACGTCACTAATTTCTTGGGAAAATTTGCTGTATATTGGAATTCGCTAAGATGTTTAGGATTAATTTGGTAAAATCGAAAAATTTAGCACTGAATTGGCACCCGCATAATAGATTTAGAACAGATCAGACAATATTTCCACATAAAAGCATTATTTATTTATGTATTTGGTTTTTCTTCCCATGGTAATCGGATCTATGGAATCCATCGAGCAATCAAGTAATCCTAATTTGCATGAAGCGTGATATTCCTCCCATCCTATTCGGGTATTTTTATACACACCAAATAACAATAATTAGTTTACATAGACTGATATGCTCATCACAATTACCCAACTCAATTGGTGCGATTACATTTGTCAACAAATTACAGGTGTATTTTACTTTTCATTGTAGTAATTGATCACCATGAATGATAACTTCTATGAACAGTTGCCGTGCTAAACAATATAACGCCGTTTTGTCGTAATGTACAAAAAAATGTCGTAACAAGTCGTAAAATTGGTTTATTACATTATATATGCATGTATAGTCCCGATGAAGTGCAAAAATAGCATAAAATAAAATATTACACGGTTATACCCTCAGAATTTTATGACCTACTTACTAGAGGCTTGAGTTGATGATATCTTGGTAAATGATTATATATGAACAAACGATTTAATTTCAATTATGATAATGTGAGACTTTGCGTATAAAAAGTTTGTGAAATCAATGCTAACTATTCTAACACCTTCGAATTTAGCATGATGCCTTCAGGCTTTATGGCCAAAAGAAGCCGCGTCGAAAGCGAGAGCTCTCTGGGAAACAAAGTGAAAACGCCATCATCGTGCTCGAGAAGTATAGGGATCAATATTCACTGCAATCTCCTTATTGGATAAAATAATTTTTTTTTTAAAATAATTTGGAGTACTTTTATGTGTATCTTTGCTTTTGGGACAAAATATCTTCCAATAAATTCCATCGAAGTCCACGTCGGATTATTTGAAACTCCTAAATAATCTCTACTTATTAATAAAAAAACAATCTCAATAGGATTGGTGACTCCTCAATATTAATCTTGATATTTCTTTTCTTCCAATGATCAAGATATTCCATGGAAAATTCAACCATGACATTTTGGTAATTGTCCTTTGGGAAGATCATTGGCATTGAAATTACTTTACTAATGTGCCATTTGATGTAATGTTGGGTTTGATATGGCAGAGTGGAAGGGAATCAGGCAATGGCATGGCGTGACTATTCCGATATTTTTGTTTCGTAAAATATGGAAATAAAATGGAACAGGGATTCTTGTGTTTGGTTGGTATGAAAAAATGCTATGGGAATGGCATTGAATGATGATATTTTAATAATTTTTACATTGTATTCACATAAATAGTACTAGCAAATGGGCACATGTTTTGTGTATGGCCAAAAAAAAAAAACAGTTGAATCCCTTCAAAATGGGGCGACAATGATTATTCTTTTCTCGCCAAACCTAGATCGGGACGACTCTTGTTCAACATTTTTCCCCATTTTCACTATGCAGAAAAAACATACCTCTTCCTTTTACTTCCAATTGAGCAAAGGGGGAATTTTCATTTTTTCCCGACACTTTTTCCCCCACTTTACTGGCAATGTCCAATTTGTTTTCTACATAGAATTTAGTTTAGTATATGTCCAAATAAATTTCCAGGTTAGGCCTAACTGGGTTGCTTGTCCCCCTCATTCCCTTTGGTTAATTTTATGTCTTGAATTTGGAATTGCTTGTAATCCATCTTCAGGTTAGCATTTCAATGAAGTATCTTTCCAACCACAAAAAAAAAAAAAAAAAAAAAGTTTCCGGTTAGGCAACAAGTAAAAATATATCAAAGTGAAAACCACGACATGAAATTACGAAACCAACATTTTATTATTATCAGACAATTCATCTCATAATTTACCATATAATTTTCATGGCAGATGTCTCCAGCATGGTAAAAAAGGCTAATTTCACAGTGTATTATAATAATGATCCGTGTAAGAAAAGCTGTCGATTGACATATGTTTTGGTACTTAAACTTTGATACATTTGCCGGCAAAGACCTAGCTACGAGTCTCGGTCTGCTTGTGCTGTAGCCATGTCTCCGTCAATTACGAGCACTGCGTGGGGGCGTGAATTACAAGCAAGTCTTGGTCTTCTTGGGCTATAGACGAAGTCCTAGCTGCAAATCTTGGTCTTCCTGTGTTGTAGCCATGTCTCCGTCAATTACGAGCACTGCTTGGGGGTGGGGTGTTACTTTCTATCCTGCTGATATTTTCAATGGAAGAAGAAAATAATTTAAATAATTATCGCCCGAGTACGAATAAAAAGATGATGTGGGTTGTCTGGGGAGCTCACGTTATTAATAGAACGCCTGCATGCATATATCTTCCTCACACTTCTCTCTTCGACAATCTCCACTGCTTGATGACAATGGAAAGATCAATTACAGCTTTCTCATTTGCGCTGCTTGCTTCTTTAGCTTCAACACTTGTCCTTGTGGTCCAAGCCCAGCCAGGTCTCTCTCTCTCTCTCTCTCTATGGAGTTGTGTGAAAGGTCAAGATTCATTGAACTTGTTCCAATAATCCAAATAGAAAAATCGCAGTTCTATTTCATTGACATTTTCCTTTTTCTAAACTTACAAGGTTTTATCAACATCGATTGTGGGGCATCCCATGACTACACCGATGAGAACACTAATATAGCATATAAAATGGATGATGGGTTCGTTGACTCCGGGAAAAACATGCAGACATCCGGCACATCGTTTCAAGATATTCGACAGTATTTGAACAATGTAAGGATTTTCCCGATGGAAGGATGAATTGTTATACTTTGAGACCAGACCAAGGCAAAAACAGAACCTACTATATTAGGGCATGGTTTTGGTACAAGAACTATAATGAGGATCCCGAGGCTCCTGTTTTCAACAGGCGTCCTGTTTTCGACCTGTACATCGATGTTAATTATTGGGCCACGGTGGACTACATTTTTGGTGTCGAAGAGATCATGTATGTGCCCAAGGTAGATGATATATGTGTGTGTCTTGTGAACACTGGCAATGGAGTGCCCTTTATTTCGGCGTTGGAACTAAGAGCTTTGGACGATGGTATCTATTCATCGGGATTTGGGCTCTTGCAAACCCGTGGGCGGTTCGACCTGGGAGGAAGCTTGGTGGCACGAGTCAGGTGATCAATTCATTTTTAAAATACAAATGAATAGTAATCAGTAGTAAAGAGAAAGATTCGGTCTTTCCTCGTCGAATTTTTGTCATTCTGCATGGGGTAATTGGTTCTAGGGTGGTTAGGTTCTCGTACCTGTTATAACCAGTTCTCAGTTTTTGGACTCTGAAACTTATCATGTTTGTCTGGAACCAGTTTAGAACCTACCCTATTTTTCTAGTCCGGTTCCAAGGTCTACTCGAAAACCTATTTTATTTTTTTTTTCTATTCCGTTTTTTAGTTTTTTTTTACAGCAAAATCATAAAAGGCTTTGAGTGACAAAAATGATTTAAAGTTTAAGATGAACGACATAAATCCATATCCACAAAAATAACAATCCATAAGATGAATACGTAGTCATGTACAATTATAAACAATAAAAAGTTCAAACATGTAACTTAATCCATAAAAATTTAGGGGAAAAGGAAAGACTGGCAAGGAATTTCGAAGAATAAAGGATGAAGGAGTCCAAAGGTTAGAATTTAGAGGAAAGGGAAATGAGGACTTTGGCATTTTAGGTTATAAAACCGATTCCAAAACCGATTCCAAAACAGGACAGTCTAGTCTGGTTTGGAACCTAGTCCTAGACCAATTCCACCTGGTTCCAAAAATTTGGAACCTATTCTTTTATCGGTTCCCAGACCTATTTTTCAAGCTGATTCGGCCTAGTTCGGTTCCCGAGTAGAATTAGTTTGGTTGCATATCCCTAATTCTGCAAACTATTGAAGGCGCTAGTCCGCAAAGATGAAAAAGGCCATGAAAAGATCAACAAATTACAACACAACAATCTGCTAATCTGATCAACAAAGATAGTTGAAGGAAATGATCCTAGATGTCAAAGATTACAACAAAAATCACTAAATGATGACACAATATAAAAAGAGAAACAGAAAAGCCACTAGATCCAAGCAAAAAATAAATAAAATCATTTGGAATCTTGCACTTTTAACACCAATCAAACTTAATAATTTGCGTCCGTATCAAAAACACCTAATTTAGTCCATTATAGCAAGATAACTCATTGATGAATTTCTTCAAAAATTCAATACATTTGCACAAATATTAGTACGAAACCATATTATTTTTCGCTTTGCTAATAAAAATTCATTAAATTAATATGACTTACTAATATAATAAAGTGAGAATTGCATAATATTACTTATTTATTTTAGGGTACTCATTATATGTGTTTTATTTACAAAATTCGAGAGAATTCTTTTTTTTTCCTGTGTAGAATTCCCCTGGCATGGGGTTTGCCCGCTACTAGTTTCTGTATTGTGTAGCTTCTCTCAATTAGCGAAAATATGATAAATATATTGTATAAGTCTATAAACATAAAACTTTATACTTTTAAGACATCACACTCCTTTTTTTCTTGTCCAAAATCTTGTAAATATTCTATACGTAGACAATTCTTCAATTAATAATTTTATTATATCTTCAACATATTTCCAGTCTAAATTTAGATCTTTTCTATCTTATAAACATATTATACTTTTCTCTATCCATATATGTGTTCGATTACTTTAAATTGGGTCCATAATTTCTTCTATTAATAAAATAATTCAAATATGTCATGATGAGATGATTTTGCAAAAATTATAAATGATACTTTTTGCATACACGCGACGTGTGTCCACTTTTAATAGTAAATATGTGATAACAGTATCTTCCCTAAGTGTTGCTTCAAGGATGTCACATTAAATTCTATTCTGTAAGGGACTGATCATAAATATATTTATTTTACTTTCTTGTAATATGTTAATTTTCAATTTCCAAAACATATCGGCGTGCATTCCTACACATGGATAAGGTAAGTTCCAATCCAATTCAAACCATTTTTTACTTGAAAATAAAAATTCCATCTGGACATCATATTGCAATTTTCAAGTTATCACTCTACGTGATATAAGTCCGTGGCAAATAATTTATCTTTGACAAACATAATCATCTGCACATCACATTGCAATTTTCAAGTTTTGCATTTATTTTGGTTGAAAAGTTTTGCATTTAACTGCCAGCAAGATATTTGATTTTTGGTAACCCAACAAAGGCATCGGTTTTTTGCTAGTATATGTGTTGAATATAGTAGCTTCAATATTTTTATTGCATATCCATATGAATTGCCGAGTTGGCAATTGTTAGTCACTCAGTCAATTGCTTAACTTAAACTGTTTGTCGAAATGCCTCACAGGTACCCTGACGACGTTTATGATCGGATCTGGACACCTCAGAACTTCAGTAACTGGACCAGACTGAAAACCACATCTGTGATTGATTTATCTAAGAATAATAATGCATATAAGGTTCCCTCGGAAGTTCTTCAGACCGCTCAAGGAACAATGAGTTCGAGTTCTCCCTTGTATTTACAGTGGACAATGAGTTCGAGTTCGCGTTATCCCTTGTTTTTTCAGTGGACAACAAATGTAGCGCTGACCAATGATGCGGGATCATTACCATGGGCACCGCCAAAGACATGGATTGTGTACTTACATTTCATGGAGATTGAGAGACTGAGCGGCCTGCAGAGGGAGTTCACAATTTACATTAACGATAATCAATTCACCAAGACAGTGAGCCTTGAATACTTAAAGCCAGTGGTTGTAGTTTCCACTCTAGTTAGCGGGCCGCTCATCATTGTCTCAATTAATTCGACGAATAAGTCTGGAAATCCACCTATCCTCAATGCCATGGAGTTCTATAAGGTTGTTGATCTTCCAAATGTACCCACAGCACAAGATGATGGTATGTTTTTATTCTTCTACCTATTTTTTATTGTTTCAAACGCATTGTACAGTTGCGCTACGATTGACATCAATAAATAAGTACACAGATATTTCGTTGTCAATAATCAAGATTTAGGTAAGCCAACGCTAACTATACTAGTCTTCACTGTGGGTCTTAAGTTATTTGTGAACTCTGATCAATAGTTGCTTTATTGGGATCAACAGATGTGTCTAAGTATTACTCTGCTATATGCTTTATATCCTACTTTGGCTACTTTTTGCTTGGTAATTGCTGAAGAGTCTCTTCAAATTGAAGCCCTGGAATGTTACAAGTCTTTTGAAAAATTAAGTCTGCATAACCGTATTTGATCACAACCACTTTTTGCATCTCTATTTTTCTCTTTGAATAATAGATCTTTCTTGTGATATAAACTGCAGTGAAAGCTATCAATTATATCAAAGCAGCGTATCACATTAAGAGAGAAAGCTGGCAAGGTGATCCATGCGTACCAAGCGAGTTCACATGGGATGGTCTAAATTGTAGTTATGGAAATCCTCCAAGAATTATATCCCTGTGAGTCCCCTGACAATGTCTCTCAGATAATACTGGTTTTCTAGCTGAAAACTGGCTTTTTAGGTGAACTTAAAAAGCATTCTCGTTCATCATGAAAACGGAGGGTTTTATGTATCCATGAGAAAGAACATTTAGGGTGAATGCAACCTTCCAGTGTGAATTCTCAGATAAACCAACAACTTTGTCATGCTTTTGTCAAGTTCTTTGGGGGCATGATTGGAACTTCGATGTTTTAATAGAGGGAGTGTTTGACACCCTAAGCTTCACATGCTATTGGAGAGAGCTCATAACTGATCTCTAAGTCGACCACCCACCCCAAAAAGTCACCATCTGGAGTATTTCTTTTGGGAGGTTGCTCCATAAAGATGGGTGGGTCATGACAAGTCATATACTCGTTGATTGGCAATAAATGCTCCCTTCTTTTCCGATCTATTGCTATGTTCTTTCTGTATTTACTTTCACCAATATTATAGGTTTCCAATTTTGTCATAAGTATTTAAAATTGCGTTGTGTGTGAGCAAGTATTAGGTCCTCTGATTATTGGGTACTCTGGGTCCAAAAATAACCATAAATTACAGTAGAAGGAGATGGTGAGACCCATGCAAGGAATGAAATTGACAATTCTTAATGGTCGGTCTTCCAGTACCTGAAACATGTACACCAGGAGGATCTAAATATTTTCGTTCTAAAGAATTGGTTGCACAAGCATTTCTTTATTGTACCAAAAAAATGCTCCCTTTATGAAGATGGCAATGACAGGATCCTCTATTTTGATCTATTACGCAGGAAACTGAACTCTAGCAATTTGATGGGCCACATAGTCCCATCACTTTCTCATCTATCAATGATGGAATACTTGTAAGTTGTGTCACTCACGATTAAGCACCCTTGGGAGTCAACTCATGATTGAATAATTAATGTTTCTCATCTATCAACAATGGAATACTTGTAAGTTGTGTCACTCATGATTAAGCACCCCTAGGAGTCAACTAATGATTGGATAATCAAGGATGTGTTTTAAGGGATAAGTTTGTAGAAATACTGCCTTAATATGTGAAAATATCCTGCTTTTGGCTATGAAGCTGGTTAACTTCATAATAGGTGTTATAAACTTGCTCTTTCCCAGAGATTTGTCCGACAATCAGCTTACAGGAGAAATACCGGAAACTCTGGCTGAATTACCAAATCTTAGCTTTCTGTAAGTTAATGTCTCTAGCTGAAGCAGCAAAGGATTTAAGGTGGACAAATCTCTTAACATGGCTATATTTGCAGAAATTTAAGTGGAAACAACCTGATTGGATCAGTTCCTGAAGCTCTTAAGAAAATGGTTGTGGAAAATAATTTATACATGAGGTTCTCTCTCTCTCTCTCTCTCTCTCTCTCTCTCTCTCTCTCTCTCTCTCTCTCTCTCTCTCTCTCTCTCTCTCTCTCTCTCTCTCTCTCTCTCTCTTTGAGTTGTATATGACTTTTATAGGGTGGAAAGACTATCAACATGTTCTGTTTATTGTGATCAGCATTTGTCAAATCAATTTGGACACTTTTTGATCGGAATTTCAGTTCAACTCCTTCATTCTTTGTGGCAGTTTGATAGGAAACACGAATCTTTGCCTAGCTGATCCTTGCCCGCATAAGAAGAAACAAAACACCGTCATTGTTCCAGTTGTTACATCCGTTTCAGGCTTCTTTGTGGTTCTTTTTGGTGCTTTGGCTATTATGTGGTTAATCAAACAGAAACAAATGGCAGGTAATCTACATTGCATTTAACGACAATCTTGACTTTGCTTTTCCTTTGGTACAGTTCTATCAATGTCTTTTCTAGGATATTAGAACATACCAATTAGCAACGTGCTATCTCTTCTCACCCACCTTAAGTGTCTCATGTTACATTCTCATTGATATTGCAATCAGGAATAAAGGAAAGTAGGCTTTAATAAAAATTTTCCAATGCTAGTAATATGAGTTACGTAATGATCACAAGAATATGGAGAGAAGAGAGAGACGGGATCACCACAGCATCGTCGCATCAACATCACAAAGAGAATGTGCATTATTAAGCTTAACTTATCCACAATAAAGTTTCTCACTTTTCTCTTCAAGAGTAACTGTGCAATGCATTGGAAGCACTTATAACAACTTGAGAGTACAAGTTTTGTCCATAGTATTCTAATGATCTCTCAAAGAAAGTTTGATTGTGCAATCTCGAACTTATCTATTCGTATTGAGCAAAGCAAAAGAATCTATATGTTAGCATATCAAAGGCAAGTGACAGAGAATCCCTTCCCAAATCTCTTGATTTTTGTCCTCTTCTCCATTAATAAGATCCTAAAACGGGATCAGAAGAACCTTGCGTACGTTTTTTAACTGTTGAGGATGCAATTGGAGTTATTTGCCTTGAAAATCCACTATCCAAAGTGGAAGTTGCAATACTCATGGGAACCTTTTTGCTACAGAATCTTGTGAGAGAACGCTGAGATTAAAGGATCGACCTTTTAAGTATGGAGAGATTTCAAAAATCACTGGGAACTTTGGACGAGTGATTGGAGAAGGTGGATTTGGTAAGGTATATCTTGGCACACTAGATAATGGCACTGTAGTTGCTGTGAAGATGTGCTCTAAATTGTCAAAGCAAGGGTACAAGGAATTTCATGCCGAGGTTAGATAGGATGATGCAACCACTCCTCCTTTGAAAATCAACTTATGCTGACACTTAGGCATATATTGTTCATTAACTTCCTCTTAGACTATTGTCAGTATACATTATAATAATGCACACTCATGATACCACAGGCACAACTCTTAGCGATTGTACACCATGGAAATTTGGTTTCCCTGGTTGGATATTGTGATGATTCTAAGCACGTGGCATTAATATATGAATACATGGCTAATGGAAATTTAAGGCAACATTTATCAGGTGTGTATGTCTAATCTACTCTATTAGTTTTTTTGCAAAATAATCTATTTTGCTTATATGGAACATTAAGATGCATCCAACAGAGGACCATCCGAAGGTCTTGCCATGGAGTAAGAGACTACAAATAGCTGTGGATGCAGCACAAGGTACATGTTAAGATATCCACAATCAGTAGATCTTTTGTCGTCATTTCTTTGGCATTGTTAACATTGTTTTTGCGAAAATTTCAGGTTTGGATTATTTGCATAATGGTTGCAAGCCACCCATCCTCCACAGAGACTTGAAGACTTCAAACATCTTGTTGAATGAAGACTTACGAGCCAAAATAGCTGATTTTGGCCTATCAAGAGCTTTTGCAACTGAAAATGACTCCCATGTGTCAACTCATCCAGCAGGCACTTTCGGCTACCTAGGCCCCGAGTAATTGCTAAAACTCAACATTATTGATCTAGTTCAGTTCAAGATCTTTAATTGCATAGAAATATTGACATTGCCTAGGATTTTATCTTTGATATAAGATCATTATTTTTTCATCCTCCCAGGTTTCAATCTTCTGGAAACTGTGACAAGAAGAGCGATGTTTACAGTTTTGGAATTGTACTTTTTGAGTTAATCACGGGCCAACCTGCGGTAATGAGAGGCTGGGATGGCAGCCACTTCATGCACATACTTGAATGGCTAATTCCTATCGTTGAAAGTGGTGATATACAAAGGGTTATGGATCCAAGGTTACAAGGAGAATTCGACATCAACTCAGCTTGGAAAGTGGTGGAGATTGCTATGTCTTGTGCACAACCAAGGGTGATTCATAGGCCGGACATATATCATGTATTGACAGAGTTGAAGGAGTCTTTGGTGAGCAAATCAAGCGGTTCTTTTGAAGTGACCTCTTTGGAGATCCATTGTAACAGTGTCCCTATAGCAAGGTAGCAGAAACTTTTCCAATACAGAAAGGTTATCTTCTTTTCAGATAAAAGATTAACTTTTGTATGCAAATTTGTACTTTCTTCTTTTATTGCGACATCCTTTTTCCCTTTTCTTTTTGTCATTGAATCTTCCAAACTCGCTGTGTAACAATGATATGGTTTCGTCCTAGGTCGCGCTCCTCTCTCCATTCAGAATGTCAGTTCATTAGATTCCTAATCCTGCGAAATTAGGAATTCCATGTTGTGTTTGGGGGGAAGGAGATTCGGAGGTTGGGTTATCCGTGGATGGGGGTAATCGGCATTAGCAGGCCCTGAGGGCACGTTCTTGGAGTTCAACTGAGAAATCAGTTAGAGTCTACACCATTGGGTAAATAGTGACAATTTTGCAATATTGAGAAAATATATAATGAGGGACTAATTATCTTCTTCCTTTTTGGGTTAGGCTCGACATATATATGATGGTATCATTGGTGGTCCTAATGTAGTACTTCTCGCAACCAACGTGGGATATACACACAAGCATCTTTAAAAAAATTATGTACACGAGAGTTAAGCTTGACTTATGATAATGAATGCATTTGCGATGTGTTTATGACCAAATAAAAGGCAATCCTGATCTCATCTAATGCTCAGAATGCGGGATAGGCTTGCCGTCTAGGAATTTCGATGCAACAAACAATAACATTGACTAGACGAGAGCTACGTGGCCAGAGAATATGTGTACCACCGCTATAACATTGCCTAGTTTGTCAAAAAACGATCCACTGACGTGCCACCGAATAGCCCCATCTGCGGCAATCAAAGGTAGGATTCAGAAAAAAAATGACGGCTCATCCTATTGAGCAAACCTGAAAAAGGAATCTTTTCATGATCCTAGATGAACAAGGAATTTGAGCATATCGTGACATAAGTTATGTGATCCCTTTTGGGTACGGGGACTTTGATCAAGTACCACAGGCACCAATAGAACCATAAAGTCAAAATACTTGTGCCATAGAAAGTGCGTCCTAAACTCGAGTCCCTTATCATTAAATCACTAGTGACTTTGTTGGTTTACAATGAGAATTGACAAAAGCACTTCAAATCTCTATTTATTTAAAAGACAAAGGGAGAGTTAAGTCACTATTGACACATAAATTTTGGCGACCTATTTATTCATTTATTGCATAAGAAAAATTAGAAGTCGACCATAATCCCTAACAAGAAATATTTTTAATTTAAATTTGTATATTAGGAACATTTTTCATTAAGCCCATATAATTGCCGTAAACCTAAGCTAAATAGACTGATGTAGGGAGGCTCCGAGTTTAATTAGATTTTTGGATCAAGCCCGTGGTAGTAAGCAATTCGGCCAAACCCATTATTCCCCTCAAGTGATCGAGATGGACATGTGCTTTGCGCGTGTAATACTTCAAACTAGGGGATACTGAGGCAAAATTGAGAAGCAATATCATAAAAATCTTTTGGTGACATGGCTATTTGAAAAGAGCGAATATATAGAAAGAGCAAAGTTGATTCTCACTATTGAGGAAAAGAAGGAGAATTTAATAAAGAAGAAATTGAGTAGATTCAGCAAGCATTTAAAGAGGAAAGAGAAAAAAATATATTTGGAATCTATGAAGTAGGCAAATAATCGAGCAATTTTAGGGTTTGTCCAAGTTCCAGATCTACCATCGTAGCAGGTTCCCTAATGTTTGAAACCTAGAATCTATCATATCACAAGTTCTAGAGTGTTCCACCTATATTATTAATTGAATAATTACAATGAATCATTACCTTTACTAACCATTTTTTACTACAATAAACTTACCTCAAATAATATTTAGACGCACATAGAATATGGAACATTAACAAAGTAAAAGTTGGATATAATTGAAAATGGAAGTTTAAACTAATGGTTTCAAATTACATACTCATCATCAAACACTATGGAATATTATAGGATTGTGTGAAGATAAGGAATAAGAAAAACACAAAGATTTGTTTTAGGTCCAAGTTCCACCTAAAATCTTAAACCTACCTATCAAAATGTATTAATCCATTTTTTTTGAACCTAGAATCTACCTTACATATCATGTTGGTTCTATTATGAAACCATGTTCACCCCTACTTAGATGAATGTGAGAGTGTTGCATAATTTAAAGAAAGGTTTTTGTACATTACCGCTATTAACACTTGATTTTTAGTCGACGTGACATTAAAAGGTAAAAAATTGAGATTTGGAATTTTTATTGTGATGGAGTCCCATTTCTCGCCCAAAAAGTATCATTATTTCTTTCTTTCTTTTGCATTGTTGTTTTTAAATAATTTCTAGTTTATTTTCAAGGAAAACCTGAAAAGTTAAATGGTTGACTTTTGAGTTGACTTTTTCGGTCAACTCTTTGACCAAAAGTCAACATCTGATTAAAATTTGGCATTTTATCTAAAAATATGCCATTTAGCTTTGGTTTCATTTTTATTAAATCAATTTCTCGAAATTCAAAAATTTGATCAAAATCAACCTTTTAGAAAAAGTTAGTTAACTTTTTCTCAAACCTTGATCAAAAAAATTAGAAAAAAAAAAAAATTAAAAAATGCACAAAAGCATTTCTTTTGATGTCAATTTGACTCTTGTGTCAAAATTTCACAAAATTAGATTAAGAACATTGTTTTCCAAATTTTCCAAATTTTTCAATATTAGGTTCTAAATCAACCAAAAATAAAATTGCTTTTATTTTAGTCATAATTAGGTGTAGTTCCTTTTTTGACATTTGATTAGGGACTATTTTAATTTTTTTTGAGCATTCAATTTGCGAATTGCCTGGTCAAAATGTGGATTTCCGTTTTGAGAAATCGATTTTGAGAAATTCACTCAAGAACTTATCAAATTGAAGAATTTTATTCTCCCAAGCATAAGAAAGTCAAGCAATTAAGCATCAATTGTCAAAACTCGAATTAACTCATTCATGGTTATAGTTTAATTTCATGAATCTAGATTCAATTTTGATATCGGGGGTAGATCCATTTTCTACATAAGCTGGAGCGCTTCAATTCAAAGTCAATTCGAACACGATAAGTGATCTTACACATGAATAGTTCATTAACTAGGGTGATTGTGACATTAATTGAATTCAATTTTAGTTAATTTGCAATTTTGCCCATTAAATTGTTAATTTGACCAGTTTAGCCATTTAGGCCCAATTCAAAGTAACCATGGTTTTGACCCATTCTCTTTCATGATAATCATTCAATTATGTCAATAAAAGACTCTAGATCACGTTCATGAGATTTAATTAACTTAATTGAATCACAATAAGCCAACTTCTTCTTAAAAATGATAAATCTCCTTTTAATTTGGTCCTTCATGGACCAAATTGCATAAATTAGAACCCATGGGGGTTATAAATGAGCAAAATGGCCAAAAATGGACCAAACCAATCAAGAACAAATAAAAAATCGACCAAATCGGATCGAACCGTGCCGGCCGACTAGCCGCCGGCGGGATGGCCGATTCAGCCCTTGTTGACCCAGTTCTCGACCTCCAATGACCAGTTCCGATATCCTTCTAATGTCAATTTCAATTCTCCACCTTCAATGTCTCAAAATTTTACAAATAGATCCTTGAATTTATCAAATTGCAAATTAATGCCTAATTGAACAATTTGACACAATTCTTGATTTTGGCTCGGGTTTTTGCAAATCAAACCCACTTGATAGATTACCCAACATCTCGAGATCATGATGCAACCTTTAAAATCGAATTTTAACAATTGGATCAAGATTTCAACCGTCGAATTGAATTGACAGACCAAAATTGCTTGATTTGGAGAGGGTATATATATCCATTTTCCCTCAATTTTTCAGGGGCATCATTTGCACGAAATTCACTCTCTCATCTTTCTAGTTTCTCGCCCATTTCTCTTTCTTCTCTCTCTCTCTCAAACCACCTTGCCCTCGGCCACCATTCTTTTTTTTTTTTTTTTTTTTGGTCGAAAATGCATCATCTTTTCATTTACGTAGATAAGTCCGAAGTAAATACATCGAAGCATCAGCACTAAGTAAGTCGATTAAGGCCATAGGAGGGTTGATTACCCAGTTTTGAGGGAGGTAGTGTTCTCGTTGGGCTCTTGCAATCTAGTCGGCGGGCTTATTTGCATCTCTGCTGCAGTGGGCCAAAGACAGGCCCGAAAAGCTTTTCATTTTCTCTCGGATCCGGTCCACTATCCCTACCACTTCCCAATTCGGTGTTTTCTCTTCCTGAACTACTTGCATGAGCATCAAGCGTCAAAGTGTACTTGGAAAGCTTTGTTGGGGCTTTTGGAGAGAAAACTAGGGTTTCTAAGAGAGCTATGGCTTCCGCCTGTTCGCCGAGAAAGCCGCTACTTTCTTCGAAAAGCCATCCACCAAACATCCACGAGAATCACGGCATATGCACGCAATGGCGCTCCTCCCTTTAGTTCCTCCTCTGTTTTTCCCTAGCTCAGGGGTTGTTCGGTGTGGCCTGGTCTCGCCATCTTGCTCTGTTAGATATGGTGATTCACATACCTGCCCACCAACAAAGACGCCGAGGACTCGCCTGTAATCAACCCCTTCGCTATTCACATCGAGATTACGGATCCCATCTTTGTGTTCGTCCAGATCTACTACGATTTCGGGAGTTCTGTATTTGGCTGCTTCACCTCTTTCCTCTATGGCTGGTAATGTTCCGTTTCGGGCCCATTCGCTTTCCCTTTCCGGATCCGGTCCTTCCTTTTCAACCCGGCCAAGTAATTGTCGAGATCCTCCCGAGTTCGCCTCGCTCGTGTTCTATAGTGGCACTCCTTCCTTGACCTCTCCTTTGTCTTCCCTAGCTCGGGGTTGTTCGGTATGGCCGGGACCTCGTGGCACCATGCTCGTTCGATCTAGTGAATCTCAGTCATACCCACCAACATGGACGCCGAAGGCCCACTTTCAGTCGTTCCCTTCATTTTCAGTGCCTAGAGGTGGGTTAGTTGGGTTTCGGACCTCCTCTCTATTCTCCTCCAGATTTGTTGCTATTTTAGAAGCCCTGTTCTCATCCTCTTCTTTGCCTTCCTCCAGAGTAGGTATTGTTCTGTTATCGACCACCTCTTCCCTCTACTCCAGATATGGTATTTTGGCTCCCTCTCAGATAAAGGAAGCGTCTATGTTGATGCTCAAAACGTTCAGTGGCGGGGGTTTCCATCTCTGCGTGTAGGTCTCTTTGTTCTTTCCTACTGATTGCTTACTATTGCAGCCCGTGTAATTTTCATGTAGAGCTATTGCTTTGGACAGGGTCTGATGCGTAGACAGGGGGTAATGTTCAAAAACAAACTGGTTTCGATCTTTCCAAATGCACCACATTGTCGTGGCAATTAGGTTGAAATTGGGTTCACTTCGCGGGTCTACTTTTTTCAAGTGTAGCCATACATCTAGTCTTGTTAACTCAAGTCTTGAAATTTGGATGTGCAGGGGAGTCTCTCGCCATAACTTGACAGTCCAGGGACATAGCAATAACGCATGTTCTATAGTTTCAGCTTCTTTTTTGCAGATTGGGCATGGTGGATCAGGTACAATTCTCTTTCTATACAAGTTTTCCACTGTAGGGATTGCATTTTGGCAAGCATTCTAGAGAAACTGCTTAACTCTAGGTGTAGTGTTAGATTTCCAGAGGGATTTCCAAAATTCTGGTTGTGTTTGATGAGAAGAAGATGCTGTTGTGCTTGCTGGGATAGTGCTTTGACTTGTATTGTAGATATATCCACTTTTCACTGAATATTCCCCTGATTTAGTGCTCATCCATACCCTTTTTATCTGCCGTATTGAGTAGTCCTATTGGAGTTGCAAGGATTTCCTTGATTCTTTGTTCATCGAATAATTCCCATAACATTTCCTCATTCCATATCCTTTCCTTTTGATCTATTAAGGCACCCACTTTCTCTGGCTCGTTTCTTGTCGCTGGCCCACCAATAATTCCGCTTTTTAGCCGTTTATCTTCCCTAATTGAGATAGTCTGTCAATTACCAACAATCCACACAACTTGAGGAGCTATTGAGTCTCTCCCCAGGATAATACTTTGCCATCCCCAAGACGGTCGAGATCCTTTACCAACTTTCCAAAAATCGCCTTGTGGGTAGTAGAGGCCCTTCATTATTTGGCTTAAAAGGGAAGTAGGATGCTGAGATATACGCCACGCTTGCTTGCCTAACATCGCATTGTTGAAAATCAAGAGGTCTTTAAAGCCAAGCCCACCTTCCTCCTTTCTAAGTTTTAAATTTTCCCGTTTTTTCCAGTGAATTCCAGCAACTTTGTTGCCATTCCGCCACCAGAAGTTTGCAATTTTCTTTTCAATGGCTTTGCAAATGGACATAGGGAGTTTAAAAATTGACATTGCATATTGTGGAATTGCCTCGCACTATAGATTTTATCAATACTTCCTTCCCCTGTTTTGGACATCAAATTATTCTTCTAGCTCTCAAGCTTCATGTTCACTCTTGCAATAATCCATGCAAATATATCTTTTTTTTTTATCCTTCTCAATTTGAGAGAATCCCTAAATAATTCCCTGTTTTCACCATTTCTGAGACCCTTAACTCTTCAGCCATATTTCTTCTCAAATTCATGGGACAGCACTTGCTGAAATATATTCCTGATTTGTTAAGATTAATGGCCTGTCCAATTGCAAAACAATATTGATGTAGGATAGCTGCCAAATTCTAACATTCTAAGACAGTTCCATGTAGGAAAAATATTGAGTCATCCGCAAACAGGAGGTGTGATAATAAGGGCAGCAACTGTTTAGCTTAATTCCCCTTATAGTGCCATCCTTTACAACTTGTTTCATGAGGTAGGATAAGACGTTGACCATCAAAATAAATAGATAAGGGGAAAGTGGGTCACCTTATCGAATTCCTCTAGTGGGTTTGAAGAATGGTAGAGGATCGCCATTGAAGTTTATGCTAAAAGATATCGTGGCCACACATTGCATCACCCATTGGACCCACTCGATCACAAAATCCCATCTTAATCAAGCACGCTTGTAAGAAGTCCCATTCAATATGGTCATATGCTTTTGCATATCAAGCTTTAGGACAACTTGAAATTTACTCATCCTCTCCCAAGTTCTCAACTTATGTAGCACCTCCTGCACAATCAAGATATTGTCCTATATTTGTCTTCCCCCAACAAAGGCACTTTGTTCTTCAGCGATAAGGCTTGGTATTAATGGTTTTAGTCTATTTATCATGACTTTGGAGATGATTTTGTATATAAAATTGCATAAGCTGATAGGACGGAATTGTTCAAGCTTTTCAGGGTTTAGGACTTTGGGAATGAGGGTTATTTGGGTTCTATTTATGTCGGGATTTAAGTGTCCCGTCTCAAAGAAATTCTGTACTTCGCTGAAAATTCCCTAACATAGATCTGGCCAATGTGCTAGGTAAAACAACCCATTAAGTCCATCTGGTCCTGGAGCCTTGTTAGCTCCTAATTGATGCATGGCCTCAATGATCTCCTCCATTGTTACAAATTTTACCAAACTCTGATTCATTCTTTCATCTACTAATCTTGGTATTTGTTGTATGACAGGCTGAAAATTACGCTCCCCCATTGATGAGTATCGCTAGCCTTCAATTGGCGGTCGATCTCTTATTGATTAGCCCCTCAGGGACTCTCTCCTCTATCATCTCTTAGGTGACCAACATTGCTACCGTTCACAAGCCGATCCATGAGAATTGGCAGATCTCCTTCCTTTGGTATAAAAATCGACAATTGAAGTAGTTTGAGTTTAACCGGTTTGACCACCGATTTGGCGATCCGATGAGCGAGCAACCCCGTCGATCTCTTTCCAAGTCACTCCCCATCCTTGCAATGGCCAAGGACCGCCAAATAAGCCACATGAGTAGTTCTGGTGGTCTAATCTTCTCTAGAAACTCCAAAATCGGTCTAGGCGGGATCGATTCTGTCCTATCTCGATCTGGCAGTCGCCAAAGCTTCAAGGAGCCTCAGCCACTAGCAAACTACAGCTCCAGCGGTCCTTGACCTCACCGTGGTCAAGGACAATTGGATCGAGCTGTCGGAGCTCGATCTCCGTTTTTTGCCTCAAGTCAACAATTCAACAGGCCCGATCCAATTCCCTTGGTGATTTGTGATGATCCGATCGTGATCCCGGAGATTCGTGTGCTTTTCGGCGATTTGATTTGATATCCAATCAAAGTCAACAAAAACCACATCAAAAGGTAATTTCTCAGTCTCGAACCCCATGAAGTGAGACCGAATTAGCCGGCTGGGGCTAAAGTTCAATCTTAAGTAAATATGTTATGTTCAGATGTTAGAATAATGGATTGGGACGTTGATTTGCTAAAGTTGAATGTTCTTGAATAATTATGAATGATTGTGGTTGATTGAAGTTTAATCTGCAATTTCGTGGCTATAGGACTGGTCTGACGATTTGGCTAAAATGAGGTTCAAAACGATCTCATTTCAACTCAAGTCCTTTAACTTTTAGAATACACATCGTTAGCTTCGAATCAATAGGTCGTACGCTCCAATCGAGCGTCGTTTGACCCTTGAAAAACACGTCTAAAGATCAGCGATTTTGCAGTAGTTTAGATGGATTTTTAGTTTTGTATTAGTTCCGAAATGTCATTTTGCTATTTTTGTGTAGCCTTCTTTGGTCTGATAATCTTGACTTCACAAGTTTTGTTTCAAATTGGCTCGTGCATGTTCTATAATTTTCTCAGGATTTTTAATGTATTTAATTAGGTCAAAATCGCATAGATCTAAACATAGGACAATTTGCCATGCACTATTCCGAATTGTGCTTTGGTGAAATTGAGTCAATATATGAGTTTTTTTAGTCTCAAAAATACATGTTGTATATATTCAATTGATGCATGATTTGCAAAGTGTTGATGTTGTCTAATATACCAATCGCATGAGTTAATGTGAAAAGATGCTGCAGCAATATATAGCTTGGATATGTACCTCTATTTTGCCATTTTTGCTATAACTCATGTGATTTCATTTAGTTTTGAACTCTTAACAAAAAATGTTCTTCATTGCATGTTTTGTATGTAGGATTTTTATACGTCTTGAGATGGCTAAAATCATGTCCGTTCAGTGGAGTCAATGCTAAAACAAAACCTTGTCATATATGCACTTTGCCATGTTTATTTGGAGCACATAGAGACCAAATCTTGTGATCATGCCTTCTTGACAATTAAACCGCATGTTGTAAGGTTTGCATACATGTTTAGGTCATATCATTTGAGCATCATCTTACACATTAAATTTGTGTCACAAAGTGTTCATCACACTTAAAATTCCTAAGCATATCATTAGAAATCTTGAATTATTTCGTAATATCATTTACATCACGTGACCATTTGCATGCCAATTTAGGATTAGACGATTATCCAAATTTTCTGTCACATATAATCCCAAGCCTCATGTGATTTATTCATGCCATTTGTGCATTACTTAAATGATTTTGAGATTTATTAGTGCATGTTTGTGTTTTGGTTTTTACCTATAGATATGCGCATTCTTAGAAATCTCGATCTTAGAGCATCAAATCGACCTAGTTTGGACTCGAGCCCTTCTATGAAGTCATAAGGCACACTTAAGAGTTTTTAATGTTGCTAATTTCACACAAATCACTCATCGTTTGGACCACTTTCTGTTTTTTTTTTTTATTTAAAAAAAAAACTATATCAGAATCTGGACATGGGATCGAATTCAGACCTCTTTTTTTAGACATTTGACATTTTTGTTCTATTTTTTTATAAGGATTTGCACTTGGTCTCTTAATGAAACTTGTTTTTCAATATGTTGGCTCTGTTGTATGAAAATATGGTGATTTTTAGACCTATTTTGATGGGACAAATCTTTGTAAAAATGACTAAATATCCTGCTGTTTTGACAATTTTCTAACATATTATTGCTTGTTTTCTGATTTTTGTAAAATCATGTGTAGCTCATCTAAGAAAACTTTCTTCACAAAAGTTGTTTGTTATTCTATTGTATTAAAAAGTCCCTAATCTCCGCGTGTCTCAAATTGCTTTATTTGAATTTCATTCAGATAATAATACTTCAAAAAATCAAGCTAAAACTTCATTACAAATTGGTAGGCAATCCATTTGGTGACTAACACTACGAGACCTCATGATAATATCAGACTTATTTTTGAGAACTCAATCATCCATTGAAAAGTTAACTCTCTTTCACTCACTCAAACGGTACTGAGGCATGACCACCAAATGCTTAGCTCTAGGAGTAGTGAGCCCAAACTCCTCAGTCATGTCGAGCTCGCTTGGTGATATGCCAGCAGGAAGGTCCCAATCAAAGCAGTGTACGAGTTGAGCAAGCACAAATCGCACCACAGTCAAGCCAAGCTGCATCCCGGGCATCCTCGGCGGCCTGCCCCAAACGGTAGGAGCTGAAAATCACGCCCCTTAACGTCCATGCTCAACCCTAAGAATCTTTCAGGTATGAACTCTCCCGGATTGTGAGTGGTCCACACTTTTGGGTCCCTTCCAATGGACCACACATTCACGATGACTCTTGACTTCAAGGGTATATGGAAGCCGTTCACTGTGCAGTCCTCAGTCGCCTCGTGGGGAAGCAAAAGCGGAGCCACTGGGTGAAGCCTCATGGTCTCCTTGATGACCATGTCTAAGTAGTGCAAGCCCTCTAAATCTGATTCCTCTACTGCTCTGTTCATTCCCACGGCTTTCTCTAGTTCATCTTGGACCTTTTTCATTGCACTAGGATGTCTTACAAGTTCGGTCATTGCCCAGTCTATTGCTGTCGCTGAAGTGTCCATCGAACCCAACAACATGTCCTGCATGTAGAAACATATTGAGATTCACACACGCGCGCGCACACACACACACATATATATATATATATATATTTCCAGATATTGAGATTCACGATAACAAGTATCTTAATGGCACTTATCAGGCATATTTACAAGAGACTGAGTCATGGATGTTACAAGAAAAATTAGTGCATTGAAAAGATAAACTTCCTAAATAAGTTACTTAGCAAGCAAATTTAAAGAACCTTTCTAAAAAAAACAATGTGTCAATTGAATCCATCAAAAAAGTACTTATATGGTCATAAGTACGAAATTTCAGTAAGAATATACTTAAGATAATTTAAAAGATAAACAGCTTTTTTTTTTTCATGTCATTTTTTATGTTGTATGATGAAAATTATAATCTCAACTAGCTATTCCTTTCATACACGAATCAACTTATTGAAATCCTAATGGAAATATGCACCATGAATCACTTATTAATGAAAAAGTTCTGTGTCTCTAGCACTCTCTGTTTCATTGTTGACAAAACATTATTAACCCCTTCCCCTCTGGTGCTTGAAAGAGACAAGCACATGTAACTTAAGGAAGAGACAATAATTTCTCTGTAGTGATCCTTAACTTCTACTTCTTGTATATGACGCACTTTGGCTGACTGGTAGATAGACAACACAGGCTTACAAGATTCGTGGACACCGTCTGTTCACAACAACATATGTTGAAGCTAACAAGACTATCTGCTTGGGGAAAAATTATAGTTAAAACATATGTAATGATTATTAATATTGTAATAATTCATTTCGTGCTAACTATGTACAAGAAATATAAAAATTATTATTGCTTAGAAAATGCCATTAGGACTTGCAGATCTTAGACAAAAGAGAGGATGAGAGGAGGAAACCAATTCACATGCTTCATAAAAATTTTCGGGACATAACAGTTGAAAAATTAAAATTCGCCTAAAAATTGATTTATAAAGTGAAATGATAGATCTTTTCAGATGTTTCAATACGATGGTCCATATACTAAAATCTCTTTTTATAATTTATCGAATTACCTTGGAATCAATTTTGCTCCCTAATTACTGAACTCAGAACCTCAACTAGTGGGATCCCTGTTCTAATAAATTTTCCACCCCGAAGTATGCTTAGATAATTGAATAGCTAAGGTTCCGGAGATAATCTTTAATCTAGATACAAAAAAATTGATTAATTACCAGAATTATGGCTTTGATATGGGGCCTGTCGATATGGTATTCTCCCTCGTTCAATCCCATGAAGCCCAGCATAACATCCACAAAATCTTTGCTCTCTCCTTCCTCTTTCTTAGACTTCATGTGCTCGTCAATAATCTTCTCAAAGAAGGCATCGAACACTTTGCTCACGGCTTTCATGCGTTTCGTTAACCCCTGAAGATCAAATCGTGCTAAATAAGGAACATAGTCACCGATGTTCGGTGTCGCGCCCAACACCATGAATTCTTGAATCACGGCCTTGAACCCTCTCTCATCAAACTCCTTGTCCATGTACTTCTTTCCGAAGACCATTCGACAACTCATATCGGCGCTTAGCGAAGAGATCTTCGAGCTCAAGTCAATGGCTGTGTGGTCGTGAGCCGCGTCTTTGAGAAAATTCACAAGCAAGCCGACCTCCTCTCTTCTCATGGACTTAAAGGAATTGATTTTTGCATTGCTAAGTAGCTCCAAAGTGCACATCTTTCTGATGTTCCTCCAATATGGGCCATACGGCGCGAACGCCAAGCTCCTTTGCTCGTAAGAGATGTGCTTCGAGGCCTCATGAGGTGGCCGGCTCGCGAAAACAAGATCATGGGTCTTGAGGAATTGTTCGGCTACCTCGGGCGATGAGACGACAATCGTGTGCACAAACCCGAGGCGCAAGTACATGAGGGGTCCATATTTTTGAGCTAATTTGTGAAGATCATGGTTAGGGTTTTGTCCTAACAAAGGGAGGTTTCCAAGAATTGGATACCCTCTTGGACCAGGAGGCAATTTCTTCTTGCTCTTTGTTTTCCATAGCGAAGCTCGCAATAAGAGATGAGCAATCAAAGCGAAGGTGAGTGTTATCCATATCCAAGCCATTTTGGTGGTGGTTATTTGGAAGGAAGTAGGGTGCGGATGGTGGTGGAGATAAGTTCATTGCATATATAGGTAAATATATGACAGGGAGACGTGCCAGATTTATTCCTATTGCTTTTTTGTGGGCCCTTCAACTAGAATCCAAAGAAATATCATACACTATATATTAATTAATATATACTGAAGAGTATTTCAACACTGTAAAAGCTATGAAGTACGGACACCCTCCAAGAGCCTTCGTGTCGTGTCGGACATTTCGACACATGTCCGACACTCTCGGACACTCAGTTAACACGAGTAAAAAAATCCGACACCTGGTCAACTTTCTCGACACTTTCTGACACTCGAGTCAGAATTCTAACATACGAGTTTCCGACAAGTGATTCCGATATTGAGATCAATTTTAAAAATTTAATAAATGAGAGGTGAAAAAATATATATGTGAAAAAATAAAACACAATAATAAAAATAATAAATGGAAAAAGAAGAAAAATCTAGTCTTCTCTTCTCTTCTGACTCCCACTTCCCGTGATACACAATTCACCACGAAGTTTTTTCTCATCTTCCAACATATCTAATATGCGAGTCTAGAATATGGATCGCTTGTTTTTTTTCTCCAAATTTTATGAATCATTGAAATAGAGTTGAATTTGTCAAATTGAAACAATAAATGATATTAAAAAATGACGGATTAATATTTTTAATTTATATTCATTCTAAGCCTCGTCATGGCTTGGCGAGTTTCCCTTGAGGCTAATGACCTCATTAGCTCTCGTTGGCCAATCATGGTTGGCGATTGGCTAGTGGAAGAAGAAGAGAAGGAACAAGAAAAAAAGAGAAGAAAAGGAAAAATGTAATAACATTATTTAAAAAGTTAAAAGAAATGCTAAGTTATAAAGAAATTTGA
This sequence comes from Eucalyptus grandis, assembly GCF_016545825.1. Taxonomy (NCBI): domain Eukaryota; kingdom Viridiplantae; phylum Streptophyta; class Magnoliopsida; order Myrtales; family Myrtaceae; genus Eucalyptus; species Eucalyptus grandis. Next base: position 9,670,517 of record NC_052620.1, read on the forward strand.
GGCCATACAAAATGCATTTCTATTTTGAAATAGAAATTTTGAACAATTACTAAATGCTTTCAAATTGTCATAAACTCATCTAGGGAACAAAATTTAAGAAAATTATTTATGAGTAGAAATTGTTCCGGAAAATAGAATGGTTACCAAATATACTCTTAATATCAAAAAATTCACGTTTGTTATAATACATTATATTTTTGAAGAATCACAAGGATACAATAGTCATAAAGATATAACAAAATTCATTTTCGTTCTTTTCTCTTCTTTGAATAAATATGAAATGATCAAACTCCCTTCATTCCTTTCTTTTCTTTCATAAACATCGAAACAATAATAAGATCAAACCTTCTTTGTTTTCTTTTCTTTTCTCTCTTGAGCTCATCTTCCAAACTTTTTATATTCTCTTCTAATTACTCCATTCAAACTGAGTGTTCATTGCACAAACTTTGAAAATTAGGAACAAAATGTACAAAAAATTAGACGACCAAATGGTACAAATTATACAAAATATTGGTTAACATTGTACTTTCTACCGGGAAGTTTCCCCGTTGTTTACCGGGTGTCTAATGATATGAAAATTAAAATTTTCTGCGCAGACCTTGAAAATGTTGTTCGACGCGGATTTGTCACAAACCCAAGTTCGATGTACTTTGGAGGTTGCTTTCAGAAGCAAAATCCTTGCACTGATCTAGAAGGCTGGGAACTCAAACTCAAATCGAATTGAATCCCTATAGTAGACCTTATCTTTCACGTGCCAACGTGCTCACCTGCACTGGCCTCAACGGGAACTTTCCTAGCTTGAATATACTGAGGTGAGGGAGATACACCTAAACACTAAATTAAAAAGCCGCTTAGTAATGGGTAAAAGTGGAACGCGCTGTATATATCAAACTTGTACATAAGAAATGGCATATCCCATCTACAGTTTAAAAGCGCGGCCAAAGAGAGAATTTCTCTGACATTGGTTGTGGCTTTTTCTCTTTGGTTCACACTTCTCCATCGGAGATTTTGATGACTTTTCTTCTGAGAGGCCTTGCGTGTTTTTTCTGTTTGTCTTCAAAAGGAATGGGCGGCCGTCGTTATGTCTTCTTGTCCGTTCATTGACGCATTGATTCAGAGATTATATCGGTTGTTGTTTCTTTGGTTTGGGTAAGGAATCTGCCGACTCCCCGATACTTCCAAACTTTGGAATACGACCAATCATCAAGCAATGTTTTAGCTGAAGGACTTTTCTAATTTTAGTAAAATCTGGGGCACTCGCGTCCTTTTTTTTTTTTTTTTTCTTATAGGTAAGTCGCCAATCGAAATCCAAACTCTAAAATCATGGATTAGCTATGTTAAAGTACTACACCTCACAGGGGTGGCCCTAAATTTATATTCTTGTGTGTGTTTGTTTCCCTTCACCGATTGATTTCAGGTTTTAGATTGGATATTGTAACATGATATTGGAAACAAATCTTGTTCTAGTTCATTTCACAAGTGCAGCTTCTTGTTTGTCAAATTTTATGCGTCGTTCCTAATCCAGCTTGCACATCAAAGGGGTGACGGAGTATCACCCATAGCTTGTCTATGAGATTTATATACTCTTTCTAGACATGCAGTTTATCTCCACCTATCAATGTTCCACACTTCAAACTGATCAGATCGAGCTAGAGGTGAATGACAATGTGAACCTCTAATCACATATGTCAACTTATCATTGAGAGAGTAATGCTAGCATTATAAGCAATCCTTTGAGGCTGCGTTTGGTCAACCGGATAAAACCAGGGTAGGATATGTTTTATCCTATCCCGTGTTTGGTAGTTGTCTAGGATATGATAAGGTTGGATATAGACGGGATATAAACCAAATATAAAAAAAAAAAAAAAAAAAAATCCCGAGGGGGTGAGATAAGGTCGGATAGGATTTCTTTTATCTGAAACAAAAAAACCTTAAGCTCTTTTTCTTTCTCCGTCATTCACCCACGATGACTGACTCTCGTTTCCAAAGTATTGACGTTGAAGCCTTCTCCTCAATAGCTCTCCGATTCTCATCGAAATTTTACAAAAGCCTTCTTCCTCCGCTAAGGTAAGACCCCCGGTCCGTCGGCGATCGCCCACCAATCGCCCCCCGCCGATCGATTCCCCCACCGCGATGTTTTCCCCACTTTGATTGCGCCTTGGCCACCGAGGCCACTGGCGCCCCAATTGTCCTCGTCACGCCGCCGAGTCCAAGCGGTCACGACTCGTTTCTGTCATGCCCCGATCCTCCAAGCACGTGCCCATCCTTCACTAGTCGATTTAATAGCGATGTCCCAAGACGCATCACCGACTCATTCATTTTAATATACGCATGCTGAAGCAGATATAAAATCCCCAAACAACAATTCGATGGGATAAAAAAGCAGGGCCAACTTTTTCAAACCAAAACAAGCCTTTTAATAAACGAATAGGTTTATATACAATGCCAGGCTGGTTACAAAACATCAACTCAATAGAAAGGGGACTGTCCTATGACCCACTAGTCAGACATGCTTGCCAATTCCTCGATCTCCACCTTCCTAGACTTTGGGGCTTCCGGTCCTTCCCCAATACCATCTAAGGACCTGAAAATGGTTATACAATAACCAGTGAGACAATCTCTCAACAAGTTCTACTCCCTAAGACCCGATTAGGAAGCCAATATGCCCTAAGGGCTGTCTAAGCACAACACGGGTCAGAGGACTTACATTGGCCTTAGTTCCTTCCTACAAGTCAGTTTAATTAATAAATACCGACAACCATACCATCCAATGAAATTATCCAGCCAGATAGAATCATCAATCAATCAACTCAGTCGATTATATGTCAACAAGACCATTCATTGGTCATCTCAATTATTCATTCTCAACTCTTAATTGCGGCCTAACAGGCACAACCTAGATTACGTGGTAATCACAGCCCCGCTAGCAATTTTTCTATATTTAGTGGTCATCACGGCCCCACCTCGCAATTTTTTTTATATTTAGTGGTCATTACGGCCCCACCGAGCAATTTTTCTATATTTGGTGGTCATCACGGCCCCACTTGGCAATTTTCTAGGTTTAGTGGTAATCACGATCCTATCGAGCAATTTTCTTAGATTGGGTGGTAATCACAGCCCCATCGAGAAATTTTCTAGATTTGGTGGTAATCACAGCCCCACCGAGCAATTTTCTAGATTAGTGGTCATCATGGTCCCACCTAGCAATTTTCTAGATTCGGTGTTCATCACGGCCCCACCTAGCAATTTTCTAGATTTAGTGGCATCACGGCCTCACTCGGCAATTTTCGATATTTAGTGGCATCACGACACCACTTGGCAATTCTTAAATTTGGTGAGATTTAGTGGTAATTAAAAATGATCCGACATCTTACAGATCAAATTAGTAACTACAATAATTTTGGACAAACCCCTGCAGCTTAATGTCGAATATGCATAAAATGAAAATCACATCCCCGTACGTAATATTGAAACTTAAAGAATAAAAATAAACTAAAATAACATAAAATAAATAATAAAGAAAAATTACAAATAACAAAAGCCACCTAAAGGGGACTTGGAAAGAGAGAGGCGGAGCACGGCGGAGGACGGGAGGGGCGGCACGGGAAGCGCCGCGACGTTGGGCTCGGCGGCGGTGAAGCGGACAAGCGGAGGTGGTGCAGTGGCACGGCATCGGCGAGGGCGGAGTGCGGCTCCGAGGCGCCCGGCATTCGGTGTTGCTGGTGCGGAGCGACAAGGTAGCGCCGGAGTCGCGAGCAAAGGCACCGTGATCGGCGGGCGGGTTCTTTGTGGGTGCTCAAACAGAGGTCGAAACCGATGCGAGGTGTAGTGGTGGAGCAACAAGGAGGCGAACGGCAAGCAAGTGTCGGGTCATCGTGGTTGTAGCAAGGACTACGAACGGCAGCGCTGGTGCGGTGGACTGGGCGTGGGGGGACAATAGGCAAACCGACGCAAGCCGCAAGCGAAGCGGGCGCGCTGGTGGTCGGCGCTTCGCAGCTTACGGGCAAACCAGCAGAAGCGGCACGGTGATACGACGCGGTGGCGGAGACGGTGTCTACAGCAGCGTCACGGCTTTTAGGCAGCAACAACGACGCGAGATTGCAGGCAACGGAGCAACGACTTGGGCAACAGGGGGGATGCAACAGATCAGGCACTGGATTGCCGAAAGGAGAATGATGGTGAGCGAAGATGCAGCAGGGACTCGGCGAGGGAGCTCGCGGGCTGCCGTAGGTCGCAACAGCGGCGTTGCCGGGTCGGCTGCAGTGGCGGTGGTCGGCAGAGGAGCAGCGAATGGCGAGTGGAGCGGTGAGGAGTGGCGAACGGCGAGCGAAGTGGCGAGGAGCGCGAGCGTCGGCAGCTGTGCTACTGCGCATCAAGGGCGAGTCCAGCCAGGTGACGGTAGGGAAGGCGCGGTGGTGCTCGGAGGCCAACTAAGGGTGGTTCGAGAGGAATTGCTGGTGGAGCAGCAAAGGAAGCAACGCGGACAGCGCGGGCACGGCCGACGCGGACGGGGGCAGCGTCAAGAGGAAGAAGACGACACCGTAGCCCCCGTTTTCTTTTTTCCTTTTTTTTCTGTTTTCTTTTTTCTTCTTCTTCTTCTTCTTCTTCTTCTCTCTCTCTCTCTCTCTCTCTCTCTCTCTCTCTCTCTCTCTCTCTCTCTCTCTCTCTCTCTCTCTCTCGTCTATTCACATGTCTCCCTCATTGTTGTTTTATGCTTTGCACTCTTTTCCTTTTTACTTTTCTCCTCCTCACATGAATTTTCGGCCCAAACAAACCAAAGGAAAATTCTCTCCTTTGCACGAATCTTGTCGCATGAACTTTTTTTTCTCTATTTTTCTAAATTCGCCCCCTATTTCTCACGAACTATAGCCCTTTTATAGTGAAAACCTCTATTGATCTTTAGAAAGTTGTGCTTCCTTTATTGCGGGAATTACATAATTTCAGCCTCAATTTACCATCGCAAATTAACATTTCAATTTTTCACTCACATTACTAGAAACGCATCCAAGTTCATTGTGATTTTTGCAAAACAGCTCACCCGATAAGTATAATTTCCGATACTTTTCATTTGATTTATCAATCTGATCAATATCCTCACCGATTTTGGGTTTGGCTTCCATTTTCTTTCATTTTTTCCTTTTATTTGTTCAAAATGCAATTTTTATTTTCCTTATTTCCCTAGGTTTGCTAAAATTAGGTGTTAAACACCCTTCTTGCCAAAGCACAAGGTATCCCTCATTGGTGACACTTTCAAAATGATGTAATCACCAATTTGGAACTCTAAGGGCCTTTGAAGCTCAACGATACCACATTTATGGCGGCTCTGAGCGGTCTTTAATCTGCTTTTGATCACGGCAATAGCAATCACTAACTACTAAACTAATTCTAGACCTGTGATCTTTCTTTCTCTGACCTTATATCAACAAACTGAAGTTTTGTACACTCTACTCTATCCTGCTTCTAAATGAATCATCTGACTGTCCTATTGAAACTAAGAATCCTCGGGTCTAAATTTGATATAAATTTGTCACTGGCACTCCATGCAAACGAACTATCTAACATACATACACTTCTATATACCTAGTCGAATCGATATCTTTTCGTACCGCACTGAAGCAAGTCGGCTTCATCCATCTATTGACTACTATCCCAATTGGAATCATTACCCCTCTAGTTCCTTAATAAGCCCGTCACAAGGTCCATCGTAACATGTTCTCTTTCCACTCGGAATCTTGAGAGGTTGCAAAAGTCCTCTCGGCTGACAAAGATGCATCTTCACTCACGAACACATCTAACACTTAGCAACATAATTGGTGATGTCCATCCTCATACTAGACCATTAATAGTGTTGACACAATTTCGATACACTTTCGTATTACCATGATGAATGTTGTAACCGCTACGATGATCTTCTAACAAAATCTCCTTCTAAGTGCTACATCGTCAGGTACACACAATCATCCTCGGAACTTTAATGTTCCATCTTCAGAAATATAAAAATCAATGTTTCTCTCATCAGTGTCTCTTGCAGGACCTTATGAATCTTTAGGTCTATCAACCGAGGTGCCTTGATTCAAATCTAAGCATCCGGCTCAATTCTGAAGGTGGCCATAAGATTCGAAAGGTAACCTACCTTGAATTTGAAAATCGAATTTTGAACCATTTTTAAGTAAGGTCTATACTTTAACTAGCCTATGCACACATAAAGACTCTATCAACGCTTCATTGAATTTTTTCGTTCTTCCAGGGTGATACAAAATATCATAATCCTAGTCCTTCAGACGTTCTACTTCAGGCATTGGGTGATTCAGCTCGTGAGATCTCAACTAACGAGACTCGTGTGGAACAGTTCTACCATGTTACATCAAAACGCAACCTCGTCCCCTAAATGACACATCACTATATAGATCTCATATCCTCTAAGACTAGAGGGTGGTCAGCATAGGCGCGGTAATCAATTTCTACTTAATCTCTTGGAAACTATGCTCATACTTATCTGTCTATACAACTTTTCTTCCTTCTTCAGCAGTCGAGTCAAAGGCAGAGCTATTGTTGAAGTTCCCTCCACAAACCTTCTATAGTATTCGGCTAAACCTAAAAGCTTCTAATCTCTAACACCGACACCGGTCTTGGCCACTGACATCGTTCAATCTTGCTCGGGTCTATAGAGATTCCTTCTCCGGAAATCACATGACCTAAAAACGCAACACGAGTCAGCCAAAACTCGCATTTGCTAAACTTGGCATACATCTGATGAATCCTTAAGGTCTGGAGCACTAATCTCAAATGTTCCTCGTGCTCTTCAACACTCCTTGAATACACCAAAATATCATCGATGAATACTATCACGAATTGATCTAGACATTCTTTGAGTACTTGGTTCATCAAATCCATGAAAGCAGCTGCATCATTCGTCAACGGTTCAAACTGTATTACATTACGCCAACAATTCATTACTACAAGATGCTCCTTGAGCCAACTCTTTTAAAATATGACATCAAAGCTATACATAAGCAACTAGTCAAGTTCAACTTTAACCAAGTGATTCTCCTTTCCATAGCTTTACCTCAACAAACTGAAATTCTACACATTTAATCCAAAACTCGCTCGCGCTACTCGATAAAATCACCCCAAAACATCATTCCCTTGATCAGTGCACGGTCAATTCCATTCTTGTCCCTTTTGCCATCCTAATAGTGTCTTATCTGCGGTAGCGGTGCCAATGCTCCCTTGGACTCACACTGATAGTCCCTCACTTGATGGCCGTGCTGGCCACATCTATAGCATGTTCTCGTTATATTGGGACACTAGGTTGATTCATGCTTCCTTCTACTGACTTGACATACATCTTGTGAGTCTCTTATCAACTATCGGGTGACAGCATGCACCCTTACTTGCACCTGGGGCTTGTTCCAAATGCCCCACTGAATATCTTTCAGTACATTCCCTCTATTATGTCCCATCAGCCTTCTGCTACCTTTTTATAGACCAGGTAACCCCGTTGGTCACACTCGTAACAAACACTGTCTTAACAAGACACGGGGCTGATCTATGTCGGCTTTCATCGAATGACACACTCCATTCTAGTTCCTTGCTAACCTATCCATCCCACAATTCCAATTGGACAGAATAGGATACTTTTCTCCGATCATAGGCTCCTTCCCAAATTAGTTTCCATCTCTACTGAATCAACCTCGATTTGGATGCAACAATGCTTGCTCCCGGATCACATCTCCATTGTTGGATTGAGCAATTGTTGGTATTGAATGATTGATTGGTTGAGATTTATGAACCGTACTAACTTTCAGGAAGGAACTGAGGCAAAGGTAAGTCACATATTTCTTGGGTGTATAGACGACCTTCAAGCGTATTTTCTTCCTAGTCAGAGTTTAGGGGGTAAACTTACTAAGACTTTGTCTCACCTCGTCGTGGGCTCAACCTTTTATGGTCTTTAGATGGCTGTTCCTCTCGAGCGCTTCAGTCAACCGAAGAAGGTCACCGAACAAATTTCTCAGATTCCCCTCCCTGGGAGCCAAGGAGCCTGGGTCTACGAGCTCATGCAATCCATTATCTGGGTTGATGCGGGTCTATCTCAAAGGGTACCCGATCAATTCAAATCATGGTATCGTTACAGTGAGATGGACCCAAAGAAGACCCCCGCAGAATCCGAGGTGCATGTGTCGGTGTTAAAGATCGCTTTTGGTAAGGGTGCAGCTAACCCTCCCGGTGGTTCAAGGTAGACTCGAGCTCCCCCGAGCCAGTGACCCCGGAGCCTTCGGTTGAGGATTTGAACGTTTAGAGGGCCTATAGCTTTCCTGTTTTGGTAGACCTTTGTGAATAGACTAGTGTTGTAAATAAACTAGTCGCTTTGTATAAAGGTATGTTGTGTGGTTGTGATTTTGTGATTTTGTGGCCCCGCCTTTCTATCCAATCTTTCTGTTTTCGGGAATTTATTTATACGATTCCGCATGTGTATTAAAATGAATAGGTCAGCGACGCGTCCCGGGATGTCGCAATTTAATCGACTACCGAGAGATGGGCACGCGCTGGAGGATCGTGGCATGACACGATTGGTTGCCCCGCTGTTATCTCCATGAGTTCATTGTTCTTGCTGTTCATTGGATGTTGCACAGGTATCAATTGGGTGAATGACTTAGGGGTTTCCGGTATAATCTCTATTGCCTCCTCCCATTTTTCTTGTGTCTCATAAAAGGTTAGCCAAAACGAACTATGTTCCCGGACTTCAGCACATAGCCATTGGCCATAATACATCTTATCTTTCCCTTCGAGTTTTTCTTCATCAAAAGGGAAGTCTTTATAGTACATAGCGTAATGGCCTAGTTTGCCACATGAGTAGCAATAGTGTGATAATCTTTCATAGCGAAAAACCAGCCAGATGTTCTTCCCTTCCAATCTGATCATCTTGTTTGTTAAGCAGTTCCTATAATCTGATTTCGACTCTGGCCCTCCCAGCTCCGAGAATTGTTCCTTCTTTAGTCTTGATTTTAACATCCAGCACTTTATCGACATGTCTCATAGCTTTACGATCATACTCTCGCACACCATTCTAGGGGAAGCCCAAATACTTGAACCCAGAAAGCGCAAGTCGTAAGGTCATAACAATGTAGGGGAGTATTCGGTATCCAAGGCTTTAAAATGACAAGGTGATTCGAGAAGAGCCAAGGACCATTATCCAAAACCCTGTGTTTTTCCCCTTCGAAGCTGAACTTAAAAACATACGCCCAGCTTCACATTGAGATATTTCTACTTGGTCGATTCGCCATGCTCGTTTCATTATATTATGAAATGCTTGGAAATTAATGGATGGGTTAGAGAGAAGCTTACCCACCAGTATAAGTTTACATTCCTTTATTTTCTCTATTAGGGCAGTGTCATCCCATACCTCGATTTCTTGTTCTGACCATAGGCAACCTAATATGTTGCAAAATGCAGCAAGGCATGCATCTTCTTCATACTCAGTGCGTTCCATCAAAGATTGGGCACCAGGTTAATTCATAGGAAAGGCGAGCCGAGTTGACAATCCCGCATGCAAAGCTGCTGGGTGCTACAAGATTGGGAGCGTGACTGTCGAAGGAGGCGACCGGATGAATCAATTGAGGCATGCAGTGGTCAAGAGATGGGGGGGAGGGAAGGGCACGATTGTAATGGTGATGGTCCCTCGTTGGGAAGGTGATGTGGATCTGAGAAGCGGGTGGTAATAGCTAAGTGAGGGAAGAGATGTAGCGTGAAAAATCGAATTCCATAACCTGTATTGGAAGGGAGCGACGGGGAAGTGAATGGTTGAACTTAAAGGACGATAGAGGGAAGATGGTGGTAATCATCATGGGCTTTAGGTTTCTTGTTTGAGTCATGAATATAATTGAGAATTTGATCTTTAAGAATTAAGATTGAGTTCCCGATTACGTTTGTTTCCTATTTTGGATTGTGATGACTGTTTGATTATGTGGGTTTACTATAGCACATGCTTAGTTAATTTTCCTATTTTGAAAATACAAAAAAAAAAAAATAGCATTGCACATTAGGATAAATTGCATTCATGACTTATTTCCCATTTTAGAATTGAATGTCTAGAGTAACATAGTAATTTAGGAAATTCCTTAATTTAAATTAGGATATAATAAGTTATTTCCTAGTTTAAATTAGGTAATGATATAGCTTAGTTAGCTTCCTAATTTGATGAAAAAGAAAGTGAAAAAAGAAATGTCAACTTTGCATCAATAAGATATCATTCTTTAATAAAATGTCACTTAAGCCAAATTAGCGTCTTAGAGTCAAGTATTTCATTTATTTAAAAAAAGAAAACACACACACACACAAATCTCTCACGCACTTTAAACAATAGGGTTTATTTCATAATTGATCCTATCTCATGTCATAAGAATTACATATAGGAAAAATTCCAAATAAAGGCATAGAATGTCTTTATTTTCTCAAATAAGAACCTAAAGCAGACATTATTTCAATTAAAGGCCTAAAATGTAATCATTTTCTCAAATAATAATTTGACTTTCTAGCTGGTCAAAGGCATTTTCACTATTTACCTTTTTTTATTTTCCCTTTTTTCTTTCTTTTTTCCTTTTTTTTAGTTTTTCTTTTCTTTGCTAGTGGCTAGGTGAGGATGCCTTCGCTGAGAACGAGCTCACTAGCCACAAGCAAGGGACAACCTTGCCTTGGGAGGCCACCATTGTGGCCAAACGTGAGGCCGACCCTCACCCTAGGTGAGGCTATCGTCACGCGGGATCGCAAGGGCTTGCAAGCCCTTGTTAGCTCTTACTAGTGATCGACAAGAGTCATCGAGGCCTTGCCGGCCTCGTTGGCTCTTACTAGCGATTAGCGAGAGTCGAGGCCTTGCCAGCCCTTGCCAGCCCTTGCCAGCAATTACTGACCTTCGCCGAACCAAAAAGAAAAAGAAAAAGAAAAGAAACGAATAGAAAATAATTTAAAATTAAAATTGTATTTGGACAAAAACACCATTTAACTAGTTAGAATATTTAGTCGCTTTGCAACCGACAAGGTCGTCCTTAATTTAAACAAACATGGTCACTTCAAGCCATTTTGAAACAACCATAATCACTTCAAGCTCTTATTTGAAACAAGCATGGTCACTTTACTTTTATTTGATGCAATGTCTACTCTAGGTCTTTATTTGAGACAATGATGGCATTTTAGGCTTTTATTTGGAATTTTCCCTTGCATATAAGTAGCATTACATTTCAATATAATTTGCACATCATTTAGGATCACTGCATGTTAGATTAGAATTCATGTACTTATATTAAATCATATTCATATTAAACCAAAAAAGAATTAGATGTTTTTACACGTAGTAATCATGTTTAGCACATACATGCACATTTAAGTTAATATCTTGCAAAACATTCGATGCATTGCAATTAATAGGCTTTTGCTTGCTTGAAGTATTTACATTCATGTTCCTGACCTATCTCTAGCAATTTATTTACTACTTTTTTTTTTATTATTGGCTATTAAATTCTTGTTTATGCACCCGCATGATCACTTCTCATTAGTGACTTAGGTTAAAATTGATCAAAATTGCCTGCAAAATATTTTTGAAATTAAGAGAAAAGGCCTCAAAAATGGTATTAGATTTATCTAGCGTAATCAAGTTCTCGTATCCATAAATCTCTAATTTGCATAAATAAAATTCCTTCCCCCAATTTATTTAGGTGTTTAATCGACTTACTAATAACTTATTAGCGGCGACTCCTAAATAAAATTATCTACATATTAATTAAATTAAAAACTAAAAGTTGCAAATGGTATAGACTTGAGAGAGTTTGTGCTAAGTCATTAGGCTTAGTAATCTATTAACTATCCCCTTGGTGGCTCATCTGTAGGAAGGTCGCGACACCTACTTTTGGTGACACTATGGATTTGTCATTTGTGACAAACTAATTGAGACACTAAGGAAGGAGAAAGGGAATTAGACTCTAAATAGCGTAATGTATTTCACACACAATTATTTACCCCAAATTAATATGGTACACGGTTTTTTTTTTTTTTTTTTTTTTTTTTTTGGTCTGAATATGGTACACTAGTTCACCCGTACTATATTCACTGCAAATGAATCTTTATGACACGAAAAGAGACTTTTATCATATTTTCGAAACTTGAGGGAGCTTTTTAAGGCAAAATCAATAGAATTGCCAATCTAAGATTAGTTTAGGATAAATGTGGTGTTGTTACACTAGTTTTTGATATAGTATGTGTTGACACATAAATTAGTTTTTGATATATTGTGTGTTGGCACATAAATTTTGATTAAATATTTAGAATGAAATTGTATAGAAAATTATGGATTAATTTGGCCCTACCCAAAAATATTTACGTTGAATAGCGCATCATATAGGCATTACTATTATTTCTACCCATTAAGCCTTATTATTTTTTTATTATTTTACTGCATTTCGGATAGATAGAAAAGAACTTAATTTTTTTCAAAAAAATTATTTTTAAAAAAAGGCTCGCGAGGGCTCAAGGGCTGGGCCTTCGCCCCAGTCCCTTTTTCCCTCTTCTATCTCCACTCGGGCTGGCCCATCTTCTTTATTTCCTTCCCCCCAGCCCGGCCCGGCCCAACCCCTCCTTCCTCCTTCCTCCTCCTCTGCACCTGACGCAAACGAGGACAACAGAGGAGCAGAGCAGGCGCAAAGGGGTCAAGTAGGCGAAGTGACTGGAGCAGCCGGCGGCCAGCGAGCCGACGTGCTCCCACGTACGAGCGGTGGGTCGTCCGACCCTACAAAAGGAGGAGATCGGGAGAGATCTTACGGCGGCTTTCCCCTCGACGTTCTCTGGAGACCTCCATTAATCGCCCCCCAAACCGCGTCCGGCCGCACCTACGTTCGACTTGGCCTGCCGATCGGAGCAGCCGAGAAGCTGTGCTCTCTCTCGTTTCCTTTCCCCCGAAGCTACGTGTTTCTGAGCGACGCCCAGTCACGCCCACTCTTCCCGACCAGGCTAGCGATTGTAGCCGGCAATGCCTCATCCATAAGGTAAGCCTGTTTCCCCCGTTCGCCCGTCTTGCTCGAGCTGTAGGAGCGAGGCCCGCTGGCCCGGGCTTGCTCATGCTTTTCTCTGTTTATGCCAAGTGTTGTTTGCTGATTGGGGTCGGTTTTGGCTTGAGCCTGTGTCTCAAATGCCCGACGTGGGTCTCCTCAGTTGACTTGGTGGTGGTGCTCGCTGGTAGCATTGGTGGTGGCGTCGTCGGTCGGAGGACTGGTCGTTCCAGCGAAACACCGAGAAGGGAAGTTCTCGGCGGGGTCTCGGTGAAGTCCAAGGAAGAAGACGGGGAAGGAAGAGGAAGGGGATGAAAGAAATTTTTTTTTAAAAAAAAGTAAAAGAAAACAAAAGAAAATAAAAGAAAGCTGGAAAATTGACTCCGAGGACCTGAAGGGGAAAGAGGGAAAAGTTTAGTAATTTTGGCCTCAATCTAGCCAATGTGAATGTAGACTTGCGTTGGTGGTGCCGTCTTGGATTCAAGTTGGTTTGATGGATCTGGGCTTGTTTCTAATCGTGATTGGAGTGCTCACTGTTGGGCTTCCTCATTAGAAGCGGATTGGACTCCAAGTAAATGAGCCCGCTTCATTTCATGCCTTTTCCTCTTTTTTTGTGACCCAGACACGAAGGTTTTCTTCAGCCCATATTAGGACCTGGCCTTAGGCCCTGCCCGGGACCCTAATTTCAGATTAAATTTTAATTTCTAAAATAAATATTTAAAAAATGTTTTTCAAAAATTTAAAAAAATCGAAATGATTTATTTTTTTCTAAAAATCAGGAAACAAGCTTTAAAAATAGTTTGTGAGTAGTTTCCTCTAAAATGCACAAAAAATTCCATTAAAAAAAGAAAAAAAGTCACACCCCAAAGTTTAAACAAGATTATCTATCGAAAGGGCAATAGTTGATTAATTAGTATAATCAAGTCTTGGATATGAGTTTCTCTAATTATGTAGGAGTAAGGTAGTTCTCCCAACATCTTACTTGGATTTTTAATTGACCTACCACAAGTCAATTAGAGACGATTCCTAAACAAAAATGATTTGTAGATAAAAAACTCGAACCATAAGTTACGAATTCGTAAGCTTGGGATCCTAAACTTAGTAAGTCATTAACTTAACATTGCGGAGGGTAAGATCGCGACACTATGTGATACAAAAATTAGTTTGGAGTAGATATGGCACGAATGTGTTAGTTTGAAATTTTTTATGATAAAAAGATTAGTTTTGAGTAAATGTGGACCGAGTATACTAGTTTGAGATTTTTTTGGTGTCAGCCTTAATATTTAAATATTGTAATAGGAAGAGATAGCCTAAAGTGTAAATTTATCATTTGTACTCAACCAGACCAAATTTTACTATATAGTTAACTTGAATGAATAATGTATAACCACTGTGCACTTGTCCTATTCCCTCCATGTTACTGGGTACTAGTATAGGTCTGATATTAATAAGACTTTGTCGCGGTCTGACTTGTTTCAAATGTTGTTTTTATTAGAAAGGAGGAGTGCTTACTCTATTGGCCTCAACTAAACCTCCTTTGCCGTTTCTTACTCAGCCGGCTTTCGTACTTTCCACGAAAGAGGGAAGAGAAAAAAGAAACAAATAAAGTGACAACTTTTAGTTAATCTGAATTACCTGAAATATTTCATAATGTTCAAATATTGATATGTAGAATCATATATTATTTTTTTTTTCAGAATTCTAAGAACTTAAATAAAATTTTAATTTTCAACTTTTGGATGAAAATTAAAATTAGAAGTGACTGATAAGTGCAGTCAAACACGTGACAAATGTTTCATGTCGGTTAGAGAAAAATAAAATAAAAACAAAAGACAGATAATTTTTTGGGGGACAAGTTCGACAGCCCATACATATTATTTTTCCAACACAGATAATTATTTATGATAAATTATGAAGTTGTGCAACCTCCTTAAAAGAAAAAGGTGATAATGTCACCGTTATGGACTCGTTCATTCAAAGTCCACTTTTGTCCATGTCTGTTAAATGTATAGATAGAAGCTAGCTTTGACTCGTGGGTATTATATATGCATTTCTGTGCTAAAGCCCGTGAATATTTATAAGAAGCGATAGTGTTAAGCATTAAATTGCATTCATGGACTCATAACCCTTTGTGCATTTGATAATCATTCTGTTTCTAAAAATAATTCCTATTTAAAAATAATTTTTTATTTTATTTTGTTCTGGAAATAATTTGTGAGCATTTAAAAGCATTTGATGATTGTCTAAAATTTATATTTCCAAAATAAAAATGCATTTGGTAAAACTCTTAAAATGTCTAGTCCAAACCATTTTCTTTTAATCTTTTAATCATTTTATTAAATTCTTCTCTTTTTTTCTATTTTTTTTCTTCTTTTCATCATCATCTTCTTCTAGTCGCTGGCAACCTCATCGAGTGTCACTGTCTCAAGCCTCACCCTATTGCTTTGGCGAGGCTTAGTCTCATTGGGCCATCACTAGGTCGGCATCGCTTTGGCTAGGCAATATTGACCCGGCAATGACCCGATGAGGCTTGGTCCTGCCAGATCTAGGCAAGGTCGACCTCACCCAATCGAGGTGAGATTGAGCCTCGCCATGGGTTGTCGCCATTGGGGGCCGACGATGCTCCAATGAGGTCATCGACCCTTGTCTAGCTAGTCGCCGTCACGGCCCTCATTGATGTCGCTAGGGATTAGCCACCGGCCAAAAGGAAGAAAAAGAAGACAAGGCAAGAGAAGAAATGAAGAAAAATTAAGCTTAATTCTAAAATTGTTCTAAAAAATAAAGAATAAGCTTTTTTTTTTTTTTTACTTCTTGATTCTGTTCCAAATCTATTTCCCAGAATAAAAAAAATGATTTTTGTTTTTGGGAATGAAAAATTTACCAAATGAATTTATGTTCCAAATCTATTCCTAGTAACAAAAAAAAAAAAAAATAGAATTAGTTACTATTTGGCCAATTACCAAACGCACCCCGTGAACCAATGGTATTTAGTGTGCATGACACGATCGTCACTTATGAAGTTGTGTATTATTGACTTTAATTGAATGGAGGTAAAGACTTCCATCATGCAAAAGTAAGGGGTGAACATTTTACAAAGAGTATTATTAGTTGTGTAGACTACAAGACTTAATTTATTCTTCCATAGGTGTAGCACTAGTAATCGTCGTATTCACAGGATATTACGTATCATTAGTGTTATCTCTCCATTCATATGGAAAAACTCCTTTCTAGTTTGACTTCTATTTTTAAAATTTTGAATTATTGTAAATCTTGCAGGATCCATACTTTGACTAAAATAATATTACAAAATATTCCGACATAAAAAAATTGAGTCATATATAATTTTTTTATAATTTTTTGAAACTTAAATAATATTTTATTTTAAATTTTCACTTGGAAAGCCATAAAAACAAATTACAAGTGGCCAATAAGTGTTGGCAAACCGGTCAATTCATAAAACTTTCAATTTGAGAAAACACGACAAGAGAAGTTTACTAAGTTGCCATCATGGGAGAAATTACCAAAAGTTTCTTAAATTTGTTATAATTATGCCAATTCAACTATAATTTTTTTTTCTTTTTTTGCCAATTGGTCATAAAACTTTTGTATTTGTGCCAATTGAGTCATAAATTTTTTGCTGACATGGACATCGATCATCTTACATGATACGGTTGGTGCTAACATGGATAAGTTAATAATATTTTAATATTTATTTGAATTATTTATTTCTCTTTTCTTTTCTTTTTCCTTTTTTTTTCTTTTTTTTTTCTTCCCTTCTTCCTCTGGCTGGTGAGGCTCGGCCTCATCATGGCTAGGCAAGGCCTCGTTGAATATGGCCTTGAAATGAGACTTCACAAGCCATTGGTGTCTAGTAGCAACAAGGAATCTCGTGATCCTATACTTGATGTGCGCTGCGGCGCTCTTCTCTCTCTTAGTCTTCACAAGCCAATTCTCTTACTTCACTAGTCGGGCTTTGCACCCCCACTTTGCATCTTCTCCTCCTCCTCCATTTTGAAGCTCTAGTCACTTCACTTCTTAATGCATTCAATCTTCTTTGACAGGAAATGCAAGAAAAAGGAGGAAATTTCTCCATATATTGATTGATCTGTATACAAGTACATTAATTCATTATAGTGAAATAATGAAAGAAAAGAAAATGAAATAATAGACAAAGAATTATAAATTTCCTATTTACTAAAACTATTATATATTGACTAAATCAATTAGCCCGCAATTAGGATCGATGTCACAATCACAATCCACGATCACAGTCTTCAATTGTATCTCCAACACTCCCCCTCAAGCTGGTGACCTATATATATATCAAGGACACCTAGCTAAGTATGTTGATAAGTATGTTGTCTTTGACATAGTGGCTTAGTGAAGATGTCTGTAGGTTGATCCATCGTTCCAATTCATTTTGTTATGAGGACTCCGTCTCTGATCTTATCTCGTGTGAAATGACAATCAACTTCTATATGTTTCGTTCTTTCATGAAAGACTGGATTTGCTTCCAATTTGAGTGCAGCATCATTGTCACAAAATAATTCAGCTGGTCTACTAACCTGTAACCCAAGATCTGAGAGTAATCCTTGAATCCAAACCACTTCACAAGTAGTTTTTGCCATGGCTCGATACTCTAATTCGGCTGATGATAATGACATAGTAGATTGCTTCTTTGTTTTCCACGAGATTAATGACTTTCCCAACTTGATGTAGAAACTAGTAATAGATCTTTTGGTCATCGGGCAAGTAGCATAGTCCATATCACATAAAGCTGTCATCTTCGTATTACAATCATGAGATAAGGAAATTCTTAGTCATGGGCATCCCTTCAAATATTTCACAACTTTTAGGGCTGCATTCATATGGGATTGTTCTATATTATGCATAAATTGATTGAATATCTCTACTGCATAACATATATTAGGTCTTGTCATCGTAAGATATATTAATTTACCAACAAGTCACTAATATCCCGATGGATCCTCAATAGATGAAGAGGAGTTCAAATCATATTCATGAGTAGTCAACTTGGTATTATGTTCAATTGGTATGACTGATAGTTTGCACCCTAATAATCCAGTTTTAGAAACAATTTCTAAGATGAACTTCCTCTAACTGAGATTGATACCTTTATCGGATTGAGCAATTTCAATGCCAAGAAAATATTTAGGTGGTCCCTAATCCTTGATATGGAAAGTAGAATGCAAATATTCTTTAAATCTTGCAACATGAGAGTCATTGTTTCCCATGACAAGTATATCATCAACATGTATTAGCAAATAGATTGATGAATTACCTTCATTCCAAGTAAATAGGGCATAGTCATGCTTAAAATGTTGAAATCCCGCATTAGTCAGCATAGCAGTGAACTTGGCGTACTACTGCCTAAATGCCTGTTTCAATCCGTACAGGGATTTGCATAGACGACATACCCACGACTCCCCCTATATGCATAATCCCTGTGGAAGCTCCATATAGATCTCTTCTTCTAGATCGCTGTGAAGAAAGGCATTGTGGACATCCATCTAATGTAATGACCAATTTCGGATTGCTGCAATGGATAATAAGGAACATATAGTGACTTCTTTGGCAATAGGGGAGAATGTTTCATGATAGTTAAAACCTTCTCTCTGAGTAAATCCCTTAGCCACTAGCCGAGCTTTATATCATTCAACTGAACCATCTGCTCGCAACTTGATTTTATATACCCATTTACATCCGATTGGTTTTTGGTGTGGAAGTAGTGAGACAATATCCCAGGTATGATTCTCTATCAAGGCAGTAAGTTCTGATTCCATTGTGCGTTGCCATCGGGGATCACGTGATGCTTCATGGAAAGAGGAGGGTTCTCTCTCTTCCGAGAGGTGGCTAATGCAACACATATGTTTCGGTGATAGCCGATTAAAAGACATATACAAAGAGATATGATACTTCGTACCTGGAGAACGCGATGCAAAACAAATGTAGTCCTTTGTTCGTGTGGGTGGATGAGTTTGCTGTCCATAACGTCGAGGCTACTCAACTACTATTGGTTCAGGTGCTAGGAAAGACTTGAAAGTAGTCACTGATGGAGCCAATGCCAAGGAAGAATCCTCAGATAACTATGAAGATAAACCGTCTTCAGAGATAGTGGTGTCCTTCGTGATAGAAATGGATGGCTCCGGAGCAACATACAAATATTGAGAAGCCATGTATAAATCTTCTTCACATAGAAAAGGCCTATGACTTTGGGATGATGATGAAGTCAATGAGGATATCATATCCTTGAATGGAAATACATGCTCATGAAAAATCACATCCCTACTTAAGAAGAAATGCCCTGTAGAAATCTCCATAACTCGATAACCTTTTTGAAGTGGCGGGTATCCCATGAATACACATTGAGTGGCATGAGGGCCCATTTTATCCAAAGGACCCACATTTGTCGCATAATACAAACAACCAAATACTTGGAGATGATCATTGTTAGGCTGTCTATCATAGAGCATTTCAAAAGGAGTTTTACCATCGAGGATATGAGTGGACATGCGATTAATCAAATAAGTGGCAAAGTGACCACACAATCTCCCAAAAACCTTCAGAATAGAGGATTGATATTTTAATGCATGTGCTACTTCTAAGAGATGTCTGTGCTTACGCTCTACAATTCCATTTTGTTGTGGAGTGTAAGTACATGAACTTTCATGTTGAGAAGATGGAATTTGGTACAATCAGAGGTGAAAAATTCATGCCCATTATCCGTACGAATTCATTGCACAGATGGATTGAATTGATTCTTAATCAAGGAAACGAAATTCTAAAGATATACCCAAGTGGCCCTTGTATAGTCATCTACAATCGTGAGGAATAAACGAGAGCCATCATGATGAGGGGTATGATAAGGCCCCCAGATATCCATATGGAGTAAAGAAAAAATTCTATTTGCTCAAGATGTACTCTTTGGAAAAGATGCTCGAAACGTGCACTATGACCCAATATCTTGAGTAATTGGTTACTGCTCTCCATCAATTCTTTGTGTCGAGACTTGATAAGCTGAGGATTCTTTTTCTTTTTTTTTTTTTATCAGTAGGCTTTCCATGCAATTTCCAGCACGTATCAACAGTATGGTGTGGAAGTTTGCAATATTCACAATATTTATTTTTGAATTTATTATTTTGCCCATTGACCTTCCCTAATTATGTGGCATCACATGAGTCGTAGGATCCTCTATAAGAAAGGGTTGACATGGCTTGATAATAGCCCTTAGATCCGGCCGAGATTATGGAAGATTTATAGCCGTCCATTGCAACGCGTTGATCCTGACCGTTCAATCTCCTGTGTTGATCTGAATCATCCAATGGCCTATGTGAATCCCAGCCGTCCATTCAAAATGGACTAGGGTTTCCATCAAGTCTTTTTCTTGCCGTAGCAGCACTACCCATTTTTGGGTATCCTGAATGTCCAGCTACTCCACTACCTTCGACCATCGCTTCTCATGAGCCCACACCAGACGGTAAAGCCGCAAGACTAAGGCCCTCTTCCACTCGAGCGTGTTCAGCCGTGGCGAGGCGCTAAATTTCCTCCTAGACGGCGAGCTGGTAGATGCATTCGAGCGGCGGCGGTGGTTCCATCGCGAGGATCTGAGAACAAAAGGCCGAATAGGAATCATTAAGAATGAGTAAGAATTGTGTGGCCTTTTCCCTTTCTCATATTTCTTTGTACTGTTTCAGTGTTGCCTCGGGTCCCTGTAGATGCTCCTCAGCTGACTCTAGTTTGTTCCATAGGGAGGAAAGACGGTTGAAGCAAGCGGTAATCGAGAAGTTCCCTTGCTTCAACTCGGTTAATGCCTGGGTAATGCTGAAGAGCTGTGCTCAATTGAGCTGTCCATACATCTCTTTGATGTTGTCCCAGATTTTCTTAGAACCCTCAATAAGTGGTAGCCCAGCCACAACATCGGGGCAAGTGTGTTGCCGATCTAAGTGCAAACCAACTGTTGCACTTCCACCAATGTCACTGGAGGCGCTCATCGGTTGGGAACGGGATGGTATCGTTAAGGAAGCCATCTTTATCTTTTGTCATAAGAGCCCGCCGAAGATCTTGAGTCCACAAGAGTAGCTTTCTGGTCCGGTGAGTTGGAGGCTGATAAGGTGTAGTTCGGGGGCCGTCATCGGTGATGTGTAAAGGGGTCGCGGGTTCGGGCCGGGCCGTAGCCACCAACCGGAAAAACTAGTGGCATGTACCCGGGTTGAAATGCTGGGTAGGGATTCGTCCCTTGACCCAGCGTAGATCTGGGTCCCTGACCTGGATTATCAAGCCTGATTCCTCAAATGGGCCAGTTACGAACAGCATAGGTCTAGATGGATATTGGGTCCACGTCTGTCCCGGCCTAGTAGCTCACCGATACCAATTAACTGGGAAATGTGGGGGCACCGAGTTGGGCCGAAAATTTGACCCAATGCAGGAACCAATCTTGTCGGATCGTGACTCTCTTCTGTTGCTGAATAGAAGACCGCTCCTCACTAGAAAGAATAATCAGATTTGATGGGGTTTGATTTTGAGGTGAGGTGGGTGTCTCCTTTGTTGAGGAGCTCTCGATGTTCTTGTTCTTTGCCATGGTATCAAAAAATTGTTGAATTCCTAATCGATTTGCCGGTCTGTTTCAGGACAAGAAGGTGCAACAACAGCCCAGAAAAAGCCGAAGGCAATTCTAAATATGTAGAAGCTAGGCTAGGAACACAGGCTCTAATACCATGACAGGAAATGCAAGAAAAAGAAGGAAAATTCTCTGTATATTGATTGATCTCTATACAAGTACATTAATTCATTTCTAGTGAAAGAATGAAAGAAAAGAAAAGGAAATAATATACAAAGAATTATAAATTTCCTATTTACTAAAACTATCATATATTGACTAAATCAATAATTAGCCCACAATTAGGATCGATGCCACGATCATGATCCACGATCACAATCTTCAACTGTATCTCCAACATTCTCCACGTCTCTCTATTGCGGGCAATCATCAACAAGTGTTGATTAATGAGAGGATGCGCAGATTCTTTTCGATTTCTAGTCGAGCCTTGCCATATTTGTTGAGGTCAACCTTGCCCAGCCGTGTCAAAGCCAATATTGCCCAATGATGGCAAGGCTGAGTCTCACCTTTGCAAGGGCGGAGAGACTCACTCTCACCTCTAGCTGGTCATCAAGATTCCACGATTGGCTATAGGAAGTAGGGAGGAAAAAAAAGGAATAAAATAAAATATAAAATAAAATTTCCAAAAAAAGAAGTTAGAATATTATTAAAGATTATTTACGCCAACATTGGCACCCTAAATGCTTAAATTAAGATTTTTGGAATTTTTAATTTTATTAATTAAAGAATTCGAAATTAATAAATGCTTAAATTAAACATGCAATCCTAGCCTATCTATTTATATTAAGAACATGTTTTTGATAGTTTCTTTTAAAATTCAGAATAAACAAATTGCCTAATTTAAACATGTAATTTAACCTCAAATGTGCAACATTATCTATTCTGTGATATTTATTAGAAAATCTATTTGGATGTTACCTAAACATGCAAGTTATCTAGAAATCCTAATTTAAATATAGATCCTAACATGCAGATCTATATGAAGATGCAATGCAATGAACATGATATATTTTTAGTATTTTTTTAAAACAGGGAAACAAATCAATTCAAATCCAGAAAAAGAATAACAGATAATATCAATCATCCAAGACGCATCCGTTCCATTTGAATTAGGTAATGAATAAAATCAAAGATCGTATCCACACGGACGAGGATCGTATCTCATGATTGAGATTGGATTACCATCCATACGCATGTTTCCTAATTGAATAGGTATCTTTTGATGTCTTAGGAAACAGGCATTGTCACTCAATAAGCAACTTAGATGAAGAAATTGATCAAATCGAATAACAAAATATTCAAATTGATATCGGACAAAATCGTTAGTTAATTCGAAATATCGCGCGAATAACGTTTCCAAATTGGATGAGAGAAATTCAATCGATCCACATGTCGATGAAATGTTCTTGAGGATCTACCACTTTGAACTTTTTAATCTTCAGTCCATCGCTTGACTTTTGTCCTCTTCTCTTCCATCTACTCTCAATAACGGAGACCCAAGGCGGAGCATTGGATTGTCAATAAAAGAGTTCACGCCACGGCATTAGATTACAGCGGGGCTTCTTGACGAACGAGTTTACTGGACGAGCTGAGCACGACTGCGGATGGGATACGTGCTAGAATCCCGCAGCAATAGAAACAGAACCGGAGACGTTAGAGGTCAACAGAGCTGCGACCCGCGTCCGTGTGGGGCTGCAACAGTGTGGCACGGCAAGGGCAGCAAGGTCACGGCCGCAACTCGATCCTCCCTTTCTTTTTCTTTCTCTCCCCTTTCTCACGTGTTTGTCTCCGTAACAGCCCGGCCAAATCTTTTTCTTCTTTTTGTGTTATTATCTTTCCTCCTTTGCCTTGTAAGAAAACAGGAAAAAGAATAATAAAAGATCCGCCGAATCACTCAATTCTCTGATCCGCAATCTACTCTTGAAAAGATTTGATGCTCAAGTAAACATGAAAGCTCCCCTGTGCGATTCTCTTTCCATTTCATTAAAAATTTCCCACAGTAAAAGAAATTTCCTATTGATCTGTAAGACCCCACTGATTCCTTCTATACATTGAGTGCTTGCTTTCCTCTTTTGCTTCTCCTCACTACGCTGATTGGTGTCCAGAATTATTGCCTAATTATTCCCTTTGCATGTTGACCGAACATACGAGTAATTATCGAGCTGCAACTTCCTCCTCACTCAGTATCTTGTCGGTCGAATCTTGCATGATTGTTCTTCGAACTTGTCTTACAAGTCAGTACAATTAGAAACACAATTCCGTGACTAGGCCAATTTAAATGCAATGAAAATGTTACTAATGCCTAAGTTCATGATATTATTGCAATAAATAACTGAATGGGATCGTTAAAATTTAGATGTTGAAACAAAATATGGTCCAACGCATTTTATTCTTACTCTTGTATTTCACATGGAATAGTTTTCCCGTCGCCAAAATACAACCCAACACACTTTATTCTCGTGTGATGTCTTTATAAAAAAAAGCGACGGGGTATCTGCTTTTATTTCGTCCATCCAAGCACAAGTCAAGTCCCTTCCATTGTTTTATTAGCGAAACATCTTGGCAGGTTTCCATGCCACGTTGTATTTCTTGGTTGTTGTACGCTGTAAGTCATGTTGCCATGAGCAAAGAAGGAAAATTTACCTAATTGGTTCTTAATTATTATATGAATGTCAATTCAGTTACAAATTTTCCGATTTTATCAATTAAACATAAATTATTGAGAGAAATTCCAATGTAGTCTTTCCAAATAAATTTATACTATCATATGTTGGCTATATATTGGAATTTCGCACAAAAACTTGGGATTAAATTGACAAACTTGAAAAAATTAGGACTGAATTGGTATCGATATAGTAAATTTAGAATTGATTGGATAATTTTCCTGTAGAAAAACATTGTTTATTTATGCATTTGTTTTTTCTTCCTATGATAATCGGACCTATAGAATCCATCGAGCACTCAAGTAATCATAATTTCCATGAAGAGCAAAATTCCTCTCATCGTATATAGATATTTCTACCCGCACCAAATAATATTAATTAGTTTATATAGATAGGTATGCTCATCACAGTCACCCAACTTAATTGATTTGGGTATATTTGTCGGCAAATTACCGGTTTACTTTCCGCTGTAGTAATTGGTCATCATAAACAATAAATTCCATGGTACATTTGTCATGCCAAACAATATTACGGTGTTTCATCGTAATGTGTAAAAAATGTCGTGACACGTCATAAAATTAGTTTATATATATATATATATATATATGTCTGTACGGTAACACTCAGAATTTTTACACCTACTTACCGTTTTCCTTTCATAATTTTCTTGTTTTCAATTGGAATGAAGGTCACTCTTCCAACATGGAAGGAGGAGGTGGGGGGTCCGAATCCCCACATTTTCGGTGGAGGTTGGGGTGGGGACGATTTAGTCTCAAGAGTGGGTTTCAACTCTCACGCCCTACAAGTAGGCATGTCAAAAGTCTGAGAATGAGAATTAGAGTAGAAATAATATATGATCAACAGAAAATAAAATAAAATTGGAATGAAGCATTCTGCATCCAAAGGGAAAAAAAAAAATACTTATGAGAATATATGCCCAAAATGACATTTATTTTCTCGCCAAAAGTTGATTGGGACGACACATGTTCGTCACTTTTTTTGACAAGGAAGAAAGGCATACCTCTTCCTTTTACTTCCAATTAAGAAGAACAGGAGCTGTGTGTGCATTTCTAATCAACGTTAATCTAGAGATATTTGTTTCCACCGGTTTAACTTCATACATAGGAAAATTTTGACCATTATTGATAGTGCTCGTGAAGAGGAAACGTGTATAATTGTGTATTATACAAGATAGAATTTAAATTATTTCTTCTTTCGACATTTGTTAAAATCCAATTAGATATAAATTGCACGTATTTGATACAAGCGATAGATCTATTCAGGGATCATTTAGCAATAATTATATGAGCGCTTCCAAAGAACGTGGTTCCTTAATTTCAAAGTACTCATTATACCTAATTAAACTCAATTTTGCAAAAGACTTAAGGTAATGATATATTGGGTCATCTACCAACAAACAATATAATTTCGATATGATAACGTGGAACTTTGCAAATAGAAAATTTGTGAAACCAATGCTAACTATTCTAACACTTTCAACCTTGGCACGATGTCTTTAGGCTTTTTGGCCAAAAAGAAGCTGCATCGAAAGTGAGAGCTTGGGGAAACGGAGCGGAAACAGCAATCGTTGTTTTCGAGAAGTGTGGGGATCAACATTCGCAGCAATCTCCTTGACGAACAAAATAATTTGGAATTCTTTTACATGTATCTTTGCTTTTTGGGGCAAAATATCCTCAAATAAATGACATCGAAGTTCGGGTCAGATTATTTGAGACTCCTGAATAATCTCTACTTATTAATAAATAACAATCTCAATTGGATTCGTGACTTTTGTTCCTAAATTTAATCTTGGCATTTCTTTTCTTCCAATGATCAAGATATTCCATGGAAAATTCAAT
The DNA here is from genome assembly GCF_016545825.1 of Eucalyptus grandis. NCBI lineage: Eukaryota > Viridiplantae > Streptophyta > Magnoliopsida > Myrtales > Myrtaceae > Eucalyptus > Eucalyptus grandis. The sequence goes on from NC_052620.1 coordinate 9,696,711, forward strand.
CACGACATTTCGATAGTTCCCCTTTGGAAAAGTCCTCGGCACTGAGAGTATTTTACTAATGTACCGTCGTATGTAATGTTGTGTTTGCTATGGTGGAGTGGAAGGGAATCATGGAATGGCATGGCACGACTATTCCAGTATTTTTGTTTGGAAAAATGTTGAAAAAAATGGAATAAAGATTGTTGTACTTTTTTTTATTTTTTGGGTTGGTGGATTCTTTGTTTGTTTTTTTTTTTTTTTTTTTTTTGGTTTGAAACGATGATCCTTTTCATTCAAGGAGGACGGAATTTACAACCCATAGAAAGGGCGTCAATACATAGTAAAGTCATTAACTTTGCAGGAGGAAATGTGGGCCAAGAAGGTGAGAGTGAATTGCGTGCTTGGGCCTTAGCGGCCCAATCAACTGCAGCATTAGCTTCCCTTCGGCAGTGTTGAATCCGCAGGTGAGGGAAGGAGAGACGCAACGCAGAAACGTCTGCTACAAAAGCTCGGATCTCCCATGGTGACGAACGGCGATCGTTGAGTATCTCCACAAGAGTTAGACAGTCAGACTCGATAATGAGGTGAGCTTCTTCCTTTCCATGTTCTATCAAATAAGTGAGAGTGGAAATTAGGGCTTGAACCTCACATTGCAGGGCAGAAGACGCACTAACTGTGCAGCTAAATCCGTCGATCAAAACACCGGTGTGATCCCTGAGGACACACGCGATTGCACCCATGTTGGTAGCGGAGGGAAAAGCCCCATCAATATTTGCCTTGGAGCTGCCTCGATCCGGTGGAGTCCAAACTTGATTAGGGTTAAGCAGAGCAGATCCTGCACTGGTTGATTGCTGCACAGAGTTGCTGTACAGCGTTGCTTCGGCCAGCGCCACATCTACGAGCTGATCAGGAGCGGTTCGCTGCTGTCGAAAAGTAAAATGATTGCGCGCCTTCCATAAGTGCCAGAGGATGGAGGCGATGATCTCCTTAGAAGGTAAACCCGACTGATTTTCAAAAACTTCCTCAAGCCATACATCTATTCGATTTCTGCTGTAGGCTGAATGATCAATTTGTACTCTAGAGTGAGACCAGATTTTTGATGTCCATGGGCAAAATAACAGAATGTGTTCAGTGGTTTCAGGTGTGTGCATAGAATAGAACTGACATAGAGGGTCCTGTAATATGTGTCTTCGGAAGAGGTTAGCTTTAGTAGGGAGAGCATTATGACACAATGACCAGATAAAAACTTTAATCCTAGGGGGAGTCTTGAGATTCCAGATATATCGCCAGAGACGGGCTGATGGCTAATAAGAGGATGAGGGTAGATTGTTGTTTATAGGGTGATCTGATTGTTTGAGGATGTGGTAGGCAGATTTAACTGAATACTGACCTGTTTGTGTGCCTATCCAGATGAGATGGTCTGATGAAGGAGCATGACTTAATGGGATATTAATAATCTCCTCAACGATGTGTTGGTCAAAGTGCTGTTGGAGAAGAGGGATATTCCAAACCTGCTCGTGAGGGACTATGAAACCAGCAACCAGTTTGGATTCTGCTCTAGGAGCTGGTCCACCAATGATTCCACAGGTAAGCCATTTATCCTCTCAGAAATTGATTTGCTGTCCATCACCAACAGACCACTGTAGCTTAGAAAGTATAGCATCTCGACCTAAAAGTAAGCTTTTCCATCCCCAAGAGGAATTAGTCCTATTCCTTGCATGCCAGAAATTGCTAGAATGATAATATAGGCCTTTGAAAAATCTACCCCATAATGAGGATGGGTTTTGAAAAAGTCTCCAGGCTTGTTTCCCTAAGAGGGCTTTATTGAAGGTTAGTAGATCTCGAAAGCCAAGGCCTCCTTCTATCTTCCTCTGTTTAAGTATATCCCATGCTCTCCAATGAATACCAGTTGTAGTGTTGCGAGTCTGCCACCAAAATTTAGCGATTTTTTGCTCAATGGACTTACATATAGAAACTGGAAGTTTAAATATAGACATTGCGTATTGCGGGAGAGCCTGCACTACCATCTTTAACAATATTTCCTTTCCTCCTTTAGAAATAAAGTGCTCTTTCCAGCCGTCAAGTTTGGCACTAACTCGACCCAAAATCCAAGCGAACATATCCTTCTTGGATGCACCCCAATCAGATGGAATACCCAAATACTTGCCTATCTTAGATATAATAGGAATTCTTAACTCTGCAGCGAGGTTTTGTTGCAAAATAAAAGGATAGTCCCTACCACAGAATAGACCAGATTTGTTTCTATTTATAGCCTAGCCCGTAGCAACACAATACTGCTGTAAAATATTGGCTAGATTTTGGCTTTCTAGGGTACTTCCATTCAAGAAAAATATGGCATCGTCCGCAAAAAATAAGTGGGAAAGGGTAGGGCAGTACCTATTCAGTTTGATTCCTTTGAGAGTGCCTGAGTGGACAGCTTGATGCATGAGAGTAGATAACAGGTTGGCTACAAGGATGAACAAATATGGAGATAGTGCATCCCCTTGTCTAAGACCCCTTGTAGGATGGAAGTATTCCAAAAATTCTCCATTAAATTTAACACTGAATGTTGCGGTGGTGACACATTGCATCACCCACCGAACCCATTGAACATGGAAGCCCAGTCGTTTAAGATAGTCCTCTAAAAAATCCCACTCAACCTGATCATAAGCCTTCTGCATGTCTAACTTTAAAACCGCCTGAAAATGTTTCTTTCGTTTGCTGATTTTTAAATGATGCAGAATCTCTTGCACAACCAAAATATTGTCTTGGATTTGTCTACCTGTGACATAAGCACTCTGTTCTGTTGAAATTAATCCTGGGAGCAACTGCTTTAAATGGTTTGCCAACACTTTAGAAATGATTTTGTATATGAAAATGCATAGACTAATAGGACGATATTGTTCTAACCTTTCCGGATGCGGAACCTTGGGAATGAGAGTAATGAGAGTTTTATTGAAAGTAGAGGGCATCACTCCTGAACTAAAAAAATTATTGACTGATGTGTATATGTCCTCTTGGATGATATCCCAGTGGTTGTGATAGAATAACCCATTGAAACCGTCCGGTCCTGGGGCTTTGTTGGCTCCAAGCTGGAAAGCAGCCTGTTTAACTTCCTCCCTAGTAACAACTCCAGTTAAGCTTGCATTCATTTCTGCTGTGATGACCTGGGGGCATTGCATAAGAACAGGCACGTAATTTCTATAGCCAGTCGAGCGATAAAGATTTTGGAAATATGTTTGCGTTGTGTGCTTAAGCTGAGTAGAATCTCGAATCCAGCCAAGGTGCTCGTTTTTTAACATGCTGATGCGATTTCGTTGTCTGCGTTGGATTGTTGTTGCATGAAAAAACTTTGTATTTTTGTCGCACTCCTGTAGCCATTGGATCCTCGAACGCATTGCCCAATATGTTTCCTCCCTCTGCCATATTTTGTGAATTTCGTCTTGTAGGCTAGATACAAGTGCTTTGTCATAGGTAGGACCTGGTTGACTAAGATGATTCTGAATCTGCTGTTATAACAGGTAGACCTGTTGCTGGTCTTTACTGAAAAGGGATTTACTCCACTTGGCAAGAGCAAATGAAGTACGTTGAAGCTTGCTGGTCAAGGATTGAGTTCGCGCTGCTGATGAAGCCCATGCGTTGCTAATGATCGATCTACAGTCTTTCTCTTGAAGCCAGAAAGCTTCAAAGAAGAAAGTTCTCTTCCTTTTAGAAGAGTTCAATTCAGTGAGTAAGAGCAGAGGACTATGATCAGAGGCTAAAGCAGGAAAAGCAAAGACTTCCGCCCCCGGGTAAGTTAACCTCCATTCAATTGTGCACAGGGCCCGGTCTAGCCTTTCTTTAATGGCTTCATCACCATCTCTTTTGTTCACCCATGTATAAAAGCAACCCTTACTTTCAATGTCCATAAACATGCAATCATTCACAAATTCTCGAAAGGAATTTAATCTATATGACTCCATTATCTTTTTGCCCTCCTTTTCCCAATGATAAAGGATGTCATTATAGTCACCTATACACACCCATGGAAGCGAACTTGAAGACCTAATCTGTTTGATATCTGCCCATACTTGCTGTCTATGATGGTATATCGAAGGTGCATGAAGACATGTGAGTCTCATAGTTTTTGCAGTTTGATTCTTTGTACAAATTGTGTCGATGAAGTGGCTAGTAGAATGCTAGATAGTTAAAGTCACCTCCTGGTCATTCCAAAAAATTACCAAACCTCCGGCCAAACCCATAGGATTCACTACAAAATAACTTGAAAACTTCAGCTTTCTCTTGAGATTCTAGAGCATCATTTCTTGATTTTTCGTTTCCATAAAAAAATAAAAAAAACAACATTAGGCCTTTCACTGGCCACAAGGGCCCTTAATGCTTGAATTGTCAGGGGGTTGCCCAGCCCCTGACAATTCCAACTTATGATCCTCATTTGTCATGTGGTGGCTTTTTTGGGCAAGCCACCACGGCCCATTTTCCAACCCCTTCAGTGGAAAAGATAGGGGTATCCAGGAGAGTCGAGTCATCTAGAACTGCATTTGCATTAGAAGACGTCCCATAAGGATTATATCTTTTGGTTTTTTTTTTCAGTGGACTAGATTTTGAGGTTGACCTTGGAGTCTTGATCTTCTTGTTGATGGAGGAATCCTCTACTTTGCCTTTTTTGGTGAAGTTAACTGTTTGAACATAGGGGATTTCTGTTTTAGGTCAGCAGGAGGAGAAGACTGCTGCATAGTTGAGGATTGTTCTGCTCTAGTTTCCACTTTATTCTTTGGATGCTGCATATGAATTTGAGGAGCTTGAAGGAGTAAATGAGCTGTCTGCGGTTGAGTTTCTGGTACTATTTCTTCAACATCTTCTTGATCCGGATATTGCTTATAAAATGCAGACCAGAATGGACTATGTTGATTGACCTCTGCCCTCAACCATTTACCATAAGACAATTTATCATTTCCTTCTATTTTTGCTGCATCATAAGGGATGTCATTGCAGTACATGGCATAATGGCCTACGATTCCACATGAATAACAATAATGTGATAGGCGTTCATATCTAAAGTCAATCCATATATATTTCCCATCCGCTCTGATAAGTTTACCAGATTTCAGAGGTTCTTTTAAATTAAGTTCAACTTTTACCCTCACTGATCTAACTGAAGAACTGTCATTGCCTTCAATTCTCGCCTCCTGAACTGTGCCAAGTTGTCGAACAGCTTTTGTGATCATATTTTCAGTACATCGTTCTAGAGGAAGACCATAAATTTGCACCCAGAACGCACAAGTTGTAAAGTCATAGCAGTGCAAAGGAGTATTAGGCAGCCAGGGTTTGAGAATAATCAGGTGATGTCCAAACAACCAATGGCCATTGTCTAAGATTCGCTGCTTTTCCCTTCAAAGTGTTGAATTTAAATACGTAGAATCCTTCTTCACGTTGAGAGATTTCAACATGGTCATTGCGCCGAGACTCTTCTTAAGGTACTCTGAAAAGCTGGAAAGTTGATAGTAGGATTGGACAGAATTTTACCTATTAATGTGAGTTTACATTCTTGCAGCTTCTTCTCTCGGCGGTACATCGTCTTCCTGATTTCCACACCTTGTTCAGGCCAGAGTCGTCCAAGTCTTTGGTAGAGAACAGCAACCCGGGCATCGTCTTGCTGATGAGATTCGTCCATGGAAAACTATTGAGGGGAGATGAGTTGTGGCGACATGCAAGCACTGATGAAGATAAGCGCTAATTGCGATGATAGGAAAAAATTAAAATTGAGGTGGAATGCGCTCTGGATGATGAGATGGGAAGCAAAATGTCCGTGCATGCAAGGATTTCAAACAGAAAGGGGAAGGTAGAGCTTGGTAGGATGGAAAGAAAGATTTTGCTAGAGAAATCCATAGTGAATTGGATGTAATTGCATGGATAATGTGATGAAAGGAAGAGGATGGAAGAAAGGCCACCGATGCGAAGCATAACGTAAATCTTCTAACTGGAATTGGAGTAGAAAGAGTCGCGATGGGCTTGAATGCAGAGTAACGAGGGGGAAAGTGCCATTAAGAAGGCAAAGGTAGAGAATCAGTGTGATTAGGGTTCAAATAAGATTTAACAGACTACCATGGCGGTAGAGACAGACTCGACAAAACGAGAGCTTTTTGCATTATTCAAGTACCTTCCTAGTTAGTCCAACTTTGCACGACATGTAGAGGTGGTGGATTATTTGTTTGGTTGGTAGGAAATAATGCTATGGGAATGGCATTGAATGATGATATTTTAATAATTTTTACTATGTATTCACATCAATAATACTAGCAAATGTGCACAAGTTTTGTGTATGAAAAAGAAAAGAAAAAAAAAATAGTTGAATCCTTTCAAAAAGGGGCCAAAATGATTGTTCTTTTCTCGCCAAATGTCCATGGGGTTGACTCTTTGTCACGGCCTGATCCTCGAACGTGTGCCCGACCCTCACCTGGTCGATTAATATCGTGTCTCAGGACGCATCGCCGACCCTTTCATTTTAATACGCAAGCGGAAGCATATAATAAAATCCCCAGACAATAAAACAATGGAATAGAAAAGTAGGACCATATTACTACAACCAAACTTTTATACACAGCAAACCATATAGTATATATTACAATACTATTTGCAAAAGTCTGATCTATCATATATCAGTCCACAACTTAAGGTTTGCGAAATAGGATGGGGTCTCAATTCTCATCCGGGTCATACTCTAGATCCTCCTCTGGATCGTCCTCCTCTTCTTCAGAGTCTTCATCTGATTCCTCTTCTTCAGGGTCCTCCTCCTCAGACTCTCCTTCTACAGGTTCCTCTTCTGCAGGTTCCTCCTCTGGCCAATCCAACTCCTGATCCTCCTCCGATCTTTCCTCTTGCCCAACTATCTCCCATTTTTCTTTACTCTAGTTAGTACCCTCGGCTAAGTATACTGGTGACTTAGGATCGCTCTCGAGCTTAGGATCCTTGGCATCCACTACCGACCCATCCTTAGGGTCTGCCGTCCCCAGCCAGAATGCTGTCTCCAGAACATACAGAGGCACATCACCTTCCGAGATGGGACATTCTCTTCGTCCATCATGATAGTGACGATACCATGATCGATGCTTGTGGGGTACCAGGTCGTCTCTACTCACATCAACCCAGATCTTTGACTCTATCATCCAAAAAGAATTCTGAAAAAAGAAAAAAAATCATTTTTCAAGTCATTTCCAAAAGCATGCATTAGGTTAGCCTTGTTTAATTTTCCGACTCATTTACTTCATGTTTCGAGCATTACTTTCTTGACCGATAAGAAAGCATCCGAAAAGGCACATTAGGTTGCGGTCGGTTCAACTCTTACTCAACAAGTTTCTAAAGAGTTAATGTCGGTCACATCTCAATACTACTTGAAATATCCATCTTGAAGAGCCAAACAAAGTGTGTTCCATTTCCATGCTTGACAGACTTTTCATTCTCGCCCATTAAATGAGGGGCAAGTCAAAAGAAGATCATCTAAATTCCAAAGTGTGATGTGTGACACATCTCATTACAATTTGTGTGAGATGTCATTCTCGATAGCTAAATGAAGTTTCTCATTTCCGTGAGAAAATAATGGAACAAGTCAAAAGAGGATCATCCGTCTTGGATGAAATGGATACATTGTGTTCATAAATATAATTAATTTTGGAATTGACACTCTGTTCTTTTCCTTGTAGATGACGAATTGGGGCACTACAGATTCTAGTAGTGACATGACCTAGACAAAATTTCGATCCAAGCCAAAATGGATGTGCAATTTGAATTTACTTCGATGTTGCATAGTATCCTATTCATGCACGTTTCTCTTGTGCAGGGGCGATAGTGGATTTTCAGTCTTGAATGATAGGGACAATCCAAGGACACCCAATTGCTGAGATAGTCCCTTCGTGAGACAATTCATTGATTGAATGCTTGAAATTATGTTTTTCACACTTATAAGGGCGTGTTTTGTTTGTTTGAAGTTATAAAAGCTTTTCATGCTTAAAGTTACTGGACTTTTAAAAAGAGAAATTTTCATATTGATTTAGCTCACCATTTTCATGTGGAGTTTGTCAAGATAGACAACTCAATGGAGTGACATCAATGCTTAAGAATGTTGAATGAGACGTATTAGGATGATGAAAGGCAACCCCTATCCTATACACAGTCCCATACTTATACACTTGATACACTTGTGAGATGAGTGAGGAAGTTCCATATTCACAAGGTAAAGAGTTCTCTCGCAAAAGGTACGATAACCGAAATGATGAGGGGCAATTCATTTCTCTATCCTAAACACTACGGGTGATCCATTGCTTAACCTCTTTGAGCCCCATACACTTATGGAAATTCTTTCAAATTACCCCTGTCAAGAACCACCCCACATCGGGGCAAGTTGGAGGTGAGACAACATCATGAGATGAGGAAAATGAAAAAGAATTTTTCTTGTTCTCACTTGCATCAATCTTCAAGTCATGCTATTACATTGAATTCATATGGTAATTTAAGTGCCTTAGAATGACGAAGAGCATTTCCTTCTCTATCCTACATACTTATACCCTTTGCATAGCCCACTTGTGCCTGCAATTTCATTTCTTTAAACCCAGTTGGTGATCATCCCCCACACTGGGGCAAGGCAAAAGGCAGATGAAGACCCTTGAAAGTTCGAGTGTCATTATTTTACGCATGCATAGAAATCAAAATAGAACTAAGGGGCATGGAAAAGCAGTGTGCCTGGTAAAAGTAAGGCCAATGCCCATGAAAAAAGATGAAAAAAAAAACAATCAAAATAGAACTAAGGAGCATGAAAAAGCAATGTGCCTGGTAAAAGCAATGCCAATGCCCATGAAAAAAAAAAGTGAAAAAAAATGAATAAGAACTAGGGGCATGAAAAAGCGGTATGCCTGGTAAAAGCAAGGCCAATGCCCATAGATGAAAAAGAGAGTCAAGATAAGGTGACTCACAATTGCAAGAATTGAATCCTGATGGAGCAATACTCAAAGAACTCAAAAGTTGAGTTTTTACAATCAATGGGGCATTTCATGAAGACAATTCCCGATGATGAAAAAGAAAACTGGTGGCAATGCCAAGATGATCACCAACTCTCGCCATTCACATACATTTTGAGTCTAATGATCCTTTCATTTCTTAACCTATGAACCCAGCCTACGTTACGTCCTTTACAAAGTCTCTTCAGATTAGAGCACTTGAATTAATATAGGAGTTCATATGTTTATAAGCATCGCTCGAAGAGATGCGAGCAAGATTATTTCTTTCTCATTTTGCAGGGTTCTTGACTTGTAAACCCAGAGAAGATTATAGAATTGTTCTTTCAATTGCCTTGACTCGAAGAGTCCCTTTGCTAGGCTATTGACCAAACCCACATTATGGTCCCTATTAAAGACCTCTCATATTGGTAAGGTTGTACCGCTTGCGAGAATACTTGGACCCTTGTTGGTATGATGATAGTGAGACGGAGTGATTCTCATAAAATAGTCTTTAAATGAGAGTGAGTGAAAGTCCTTTCTAACTGAAGGTCCCTCATTTGATATTCTTAGGAAATCCATGTCATGAGTAAAGATTGTCTTGAATGATAATTCTCTCTAGTGGAAATTTGGGTGATGCAAAGGTCATTATGCATGACCCCGATTGAGTTGATGAAAACCTCACTAAATTTTGAAATGTGCATTCTAGAGTAGCTCAGATTGTCTATCTTTTTGATGAATACATATCAGTTTTTGCTCTAAATCATGTTTAACAGGTAATTCAAGTTCATTTCAGAATGTTTCATGATATTAGGAGATGAGAAACCTCCACCATGAGGTGAAAGACCTCCACAGGATATCTAAATTCCAAAAGATATATCCCCAAGAATCAGAGATATCATCAGGTAAGTATATCTCCACCATACTCTAAAATACTTGTCATTGTGCAGGTATTCTCTCTCAAGTGTATTGACACTTGACTTGGTCAAGCTGTCCTTCATATTGACCCGGCATGCTTTCGTAGCCCAGAGTCCCTTTCATCGACTCGGTGTGCTTTTGTAGCCCGATGTCCCTTATAATTGACCTGGCGTGCTTTCGTAGCCCAGAGTTCCTTTTATTGAACCGGTGTGTTTTCGTAGCCCGAAGTTCCTGACCTGGCGTGCTTTTGTAGCTCAGAGTTCTTTACACCGACACTCGATGGAGTTGTCCCCCAAAGATTTTTCTCCATATTCAATATGATTAAGGCGACCAAGAACGGTTTGGGTCCTGGTCCGATGATCTGTGTTGCAACGCTGGGCGATCGAAGAATGGTTCGGGTCCTAGCCAAGCAAAATCTCCGTTTAGGCGACCGTAGAATGGTACGAGTCTTAGCCAAGCAAAATCTCCGTTTAGGCGACCGTAGAATGGTACGGGTCTTAAACAACATTTATTGCTCTAACAGGTGACCGTAGAATGGTATGGGTCCTGGAAAAGCAATTTCCCCATTCAGGCGACCGTAAACTGGTACAGGTCCTCGACAACACCTATTCCTTATTCAGGCGACCGTAGAATGGTACAGGTCTTGGAAAGTGAATCCCCGTTTAGGCGACCGTAGAATGGTACGAGTCCTAGACAACACCTATTTCATCATTCAGGCGACAGAGAATGGTACGGATCTGGAAAATAAATCCCCGTTTAGGCGACCGTAAAATGGTACGGGTCCTAGACACAACCAAGTGCTGCCATACTGGATGACCGTAGAATGGTACGGGTCCTGGGAAAGTAGTCTCTTCATAAAGTTATGTTACTATTCTAGGCGATCGTAGAATGGTACAGGTCCTGGACATGTAACACCAACTATCTCGAATTACTCTATCCTCCTTGAAGGTAAGTTATTCTAGGTAGGTTCATTTATCATTTGCATTTCCATGCATCATATAAATTGCATTAAAAAATGGAATTCATTTTCCAACAAAAAAAATCATTCAATGCATGTGCATAGTCAAAATTTAGGTCTCAATTTGTCTTTGAAGGCAACCTCTTCGAGCTCACCTTCAAAGAGGGGCAGCTGTTGACACCTAAATCTTGGCGACCCGTTTAGTCATTTATCGCATTAAAAATTAGGGATTAATTTTTAACCCCTAAACAAAAATATTAGAACTTAGTTGCATAGCATATAGTTGCAGGAGCATTTATCATCATTGCATTGGACCGGCGATGGATAGACTCAAGTGAATGGTCTCGAACTTAATGGAGCCCACAAAAGCACAAGCACAAAATTCAATCAAGCCCATCAAATCTGCATAGCTGAAAATCAGTGATTTAAATTGGAAAGAATTCTGAAATCAAGAGAGCATATTCTTTATAATTCTAGGCCTTAAGAGGAAGGGTGCAGCAAATATAAGCTGAATATATGATGGGTTTACGCAAAATCCAAGCTTTGGACCAATATCTTTGCTGATGGAAGAGAAGAATTAAAATCTTGAAAAATTGAGCATATATGCTCTTCATATGTAACCGTAGCGTTATATGTGCAAGTATGGGCAAATAAAACGAGAAAAATACAATCGTGCGGACAAAGCAAGTGGAAAGGGAGGAAAGAAGATTTTGACGTTCTTCACATATGAGATTTCTTTCCTCAAACAATTCATCCACCGCTTGGGAAAGAGTTCTTTTGCTGATATCAACGCACACAATAGAATAAAATATTTGCATGGAATCAGCCAACCGGGGAAAGATTGAGGACAAGAATATATAAGGAGGTCAGCAGTATAAATAAGACCATCGCACAGGACTATGGAAGGAGGCCACGCACAATAAAATACACGGCCATTAAGAGAGATACGCATTTAGAAGAGAGAGTAGAAAAGGTTTTTCTGGAGGTCTTTCACGGCCCGAAGTCGGTGGAAGCACGGAGAAGAAGAAACCAAAAGAAAAAGAGGAAGTGAAGCTTTGAGACACCATTAGCGAGTGGAGATTTGTAGAGATTAAAATATGTGAATCGGGCGCATTATCTCTCGGCAATTCTCACATCTCAGAAGTCACTTCTCCAAGACCAACATCCACAACACCAGTCCTCGCCCACTCCACAGCTTTCCAGTGTCTCATCCGGCACATCCTGCTTCTACTGCATTGATTCCAGCAACACCACAGCAAGTCTCGACGGCCTGCCGCACTTTCGCTAAGACGACGCGGCCGCTGCTTCCCTTGACCCGTTGCCGGCCCTGCTAAAACAACAACGCTGCTGCCATGAGACCACACGTCAATCTGTTGTCCAGCCGTTGCCTCGTTGACACCGTTCCTGCCTTGCTGATCTGCTTCGAACCGAGAAGGCCCCGCATTGTTCGATCCATTCATGAGCCACCGCCATGATCCCATGAATTGCTTCAGATTCATTCCTCCAATTTGAGTTTTCTTTTTATTTATTTTCTCTTGACTACCACTAACCAGGAAGAAAACTTTTAGGGGGGCCGCACAATTCGATGGAAGGAAGGTTGAGAGAAGAGATAGAGCGAAGGATCCAATAGAGAATAAAACCGAAGTTCTTTTTCCTCTTTGGGTCCCACCTGAGATCGCTCCATCACCGCCTCCCGAGATCCACTAGCCATCATTGTTGCTGCTAGACATCCACGTTGTACTTGCACCCCGACGGCCCCCTCTTCTTGGCCGAGTCTACACTGCAGCATCGCACTAGCTGCCCTTGAGTCGCTCTTGAAGCCGAGGTGAAATCCGTCCCGCAGTGACGTTTCTAGATCATTACAAGGCTTCCACAGCTACGTCCTCGTCTCTGGTCAAATATTGCATGTCTTGATGGTGTGTCGAGTGGCAACAACATCACATGCAATTGTGATATTTTCAAAGCAAGAACTGTCCCAATTTTGGCCATGACAATGACAGTATTCTATTGGTTTTCTTTAATTTTCCTTGTGCATGTGTTCTGACTATTCCTCCTCATGCTTAGCAATTTTCCAGAGCACTTGGTAATTCACCAAGGGAGAACATGATACAGGCGAATATCGTGGAAATTTCGATCGCACTTGCGTGAAGCCACCATGAGCAACTGCTGCTATGAGACGATCTTCTTGAACGCCACCCACGTGACATTGTGAATTAGGTAAGATTCTCGATTAATTTGATTTTCATACATGACACCGCCTAATTCGTAATGTCGTAATCTTTCTTTGAATGTTTGATCGATATTGTCATATCCAAGAGATCTCTTGATCCCTCATGAATTGGGAAATCTTCCTAATCTCACAACGCACGTACGATTGATAGTCCGATTTCACGCTCGAAATATGACTCGCAATCGCACGGAAAAATCGCTAACCCGATCTCACGCTTGAGATACGGTTCGCGATTTATGTAAAATTGGCCAACCCGATCTCATGCACGAGATATGGTTCGTCAATTTGGATATCAATCTTGCTCTGATTTGCTGGCATGTCGTTTAAGCTAATTTTGTTTTTGTAAAAAAAAATCCAAAAAATATTTGAGTTAGATTAGATGCATGTTAGGATATTACTTGTTTTAGGTTATTTTGCATGTCTAAAATAGAAAATTTATTTATTTCGAAAATCTTAAATAAAAATACCAAAAAAAAAAAACGTAAATTTAGGATGTTAGATTTTTGTTTCACTAGTTTAAATTGCATGTTTAATTATTTGGCAATTATTAAATTCGAAATTAAAAAGGAAAAAAGAAAAAACAACAAAAAACCATCATGCATATGTCATATAGGATTATGCACGTCATTTAGAGATTATTAGGTCAATTTAATTAGAAATTGGATGTCATTAGAATTTGGTCATTTAGTTATATTGCATTGCTTATTGCATGATCTTCATTAAATAAGCGAAAAAAAAAGAAGAAATTACGTGTTAATTAGAAATCATATCTAGGGTTGTTGATGTAAATTCTGATTTAACAATGCAGATGCTTTCGTTACTTGGAGGTAAGTTTTTGCAATTTATTTATTATTTATCTGGGTGTTAAATTGGTGGTTTGCGCACCCGTATGATCACTTTACATGTTAGGGAGATAGTTTAAAATCAATTCAAGCTACCTGCAAAACCTTTTTGTCAAAATAAAAAGAAATGGTACTGAAAGGGCGTTAGAAAAAATATAGCATAACCAAGTCCCCGTACCCAAATCTCTGGTTCATAAGAGTAAAGTAAATCTCCCGTTACTTTACTTGGGTTTCTAATCGACCCACCAAAAATAGATTAGTGACGACTCCTAGTTAAAAATCAATTGCATGTTAAAAAACTTGAACCTAAAGTCGCGAATTGATATGGGCTTAGGAGAGCCCGAGTTAAGTCTAGGCTTAACAATCCATTAGCCAAACTCTAGGTGGTTCACACCCGAAAAATTTGGTTGCGACAATAAGTCCTTATTTCCAATTACTCGGCTTAACTAGCATTGTTGACTGCCAAAGTAGCATCGTTCAAAAGTCCATCCCGAACGTTCCCGAAAATTCGAAGTCCAATCTTGGATTCTCATGCCATGACAATTTCGCATGTATGCCATTTTGGTACAACTCAAATTGACAGGCGGCTTTGAGGATTCACACGTAACTGACTCGTGCCAAACCACGTTTAAGATATCTCGACACATGGACGCCATTGACTACATGAAATTGCGGAGGATAGATTTGTGACAATCTTAATTTTTAGATTTCGTTTTCGATTAAATAAATTGGGCCTTTTGTCGACACGCCAATAGTGTTATTCTCTGAGCTAATCACTTATGAGATAACTAGTCTATCTAAGGAAGCAATTAATGAATCTAAATGCAATGGACTTGAGAATTTGACCATGAATCGACTGCTTGACCGTGTCGATCTGCAAGGGTTATTATGGCACTGTTAGAAATCGTTCAGAGATCGGAGATAGGTTGATTTGACTGAAATATGTGATTAGAGTGTGGGTGATTCCACCTGATTGCAAAATATTCGTCGATCGACACTAAACCGATTTTTCTATCGTTTTAGTACCCGATGCTCGTAATTGAAATCTCAAGATTTTCACGACAATCAAGAGTCGCCAATATGTCGAAGATGCACTATGTGACTCGAGATAACTTGATCACGGGTCAATTGCACTAAAAATTCCTAAAAACTACCCAGTAGACTAGGTCACGCTAAAATCGCCTCGCATTGAAATTAACTGAATTTGAACCCGATTTCAAACATTAAAAGTTCCATGGTGTCACGATTTACTTTAGAGACGTCGACTCATCCTCCAAAGATTTTTAGAGATTCCGGGATTTTTACAAAAACCGTTTGACGTTATGGAAAATTAGCAGAAATTCATACAGGCTAAATTAAATAAAATTTGGACTTCCAAGCCGAGCTTTTAAGTGTCAAGGACTTACAGAAAATTATATGGGATTTTTCCTCATCAAAATTAGACCTCAATTTGGAAATATTGAGTGAAGAAATGGAACCTAAAGAGTGAAATTCGGAATTATGGCATGGGGCTGCAATTTGGACATTTAAATTGGTTCAATTATGAATTGATCTTCAAGAAAGAATTAAGAGGGGGACATGCCATCAATGGAGGGATAAGTTGTGAACCATAAGCTTTTTTTTTTTTTTTTTAAGCTTCTCGTGCAAGCTACCTTGCCAACTTCATCTCCATTGATTTCTGCCTTGTCTTCATTTTTATTTTCATCCGAAACCCGGTTCTCAGCCTCTCGCCTTTCTTTTATTTTTTTTTTCATCGAAGACCACCGCCCCCACTTTGAATCGACGCCAGCCACAGCCACTCACCCGCTCCATTCCACCTTCGACCGCATGCCGCCAAATGCTTCCACCCTTGTGCTTGCCATCTCCACTTCTTCGCGCACGCCCATACCTCCACCCCTCTGCATGCCACGTATTCTTTGGTCAATCAAAGAAAACCTCCAGCAAACTTCAGTTCTTCAGTCATCAAGCAAAGCCCTCTCTCATTCGGCTTCTTTCCTACATGCACATCTGTCCGCAGAATCAACGTGCAACTTGGCCCTCACAAGCGAAGACCACCAAAGCTGTAGCGCCACATGTCCTCAGTGTCGTCACCCTTGTTAGCAAACGAACCGGCAGAAGCCCACAGTTGACGTGCTTCTCCCGCATGCTGGTAGCACTAAACGAACAGCCCTTCACGGTTCTTCGTCGCCAGCTACCACATTGAAGTTTGTTTCCCCCAGCTCGAGCATCGCCAGCGTCGTCTTCAGTCACGCGTGCATCTCAACACTAGTGAATCCAGCGCTTGCAACTTCAACAATCCCTTCGCTACTTTTGTCTCAATTGGACTGCGCGAAGTCGACCAAGCAAACCGCCAGCCCACTTCCAGTTTCGGCCAGCATCTCCAGCAGTCTTCGATCCATCTTCTCTGCAGCAATTCGGCCCACAGTCCACCAAATTTCAACCGAACTTAGCCCAGTTCGCAATTGTCTTCACAAGCTCAATCCAACAGATTTTTTTAACGGCCCAGCAGTTGGGCCCATCCATGAGCCCAAGCAATTTCGATCAGCCCTCTTGAAGCCCAGCAAATTCAGATTCAACAAGCCCAAGCCCGTGAAGCCAAGCCCAGAAATTTATGTGGGCTTGCAATGCCTTTTAGGCCCGGTCCATGTGCCCGTCGACACCGCCGACAAGTTGGATTTCGGCTGCCATTGCGCTGTCGTCGCCATGATTCGGTCTCCGTTTTTAATCAAGTGAGTTTTGCTCACTAATCCCTTATTAGTCGATTGATAGATTATATTAGAATAATTGAATTAGGGATTTACCTATGCAAGTTAGGCAAATGGATAGTGTAGTTAGAAAGTAAATAGGTCATGGTATTTATTGAACAAGTCTCGGTGATTTTCCGGGCTCGTCTCAGTTTCCAATCAGGCATTACGAGCCTAAATTGGATTTATTGCATTTATTTAATAATTTTTTGTAATTATTTAATTATTTATTTATTTTACGGAAATTCAACCAGGATGGCCGGTAACCGAAATTTCATGCCGAGTTCAATGATGCTTTCTGCTTATTTAATTGAGCACTAGATTGTGATAATCATGTGAAATTGGTAATTATAAAGACTTATCCCAAAAATTGGATAATATGGATATAAATCTAAGAATTGCCGAGTGAGGCCATGATGCCACTAAGTCTAAATTTGCCGAGTGGGGCCGTGATGCCACTAAATATTGAAAGTTGCCGAGTGGGGCCGTGATTTCACTAATTCTAAGAAAATTGCTTAGTGGGGCCATGATTACCACCTATAAATAGTTGTGTCCTAAGGATCGTGATTCATAATTAGGAATTGAGTTGGAATAGTTGAAATGACCGGAAGTGATCTTGTTGACATGTATTGACTAAGTCGATTGATCGATGACTCGATCTATTTGATTGGATGATAATTGTCAATATTTTTACATTGAACTAACTTGTAGGAAGGAACTAAGCCCAAGGTAAGCCCTCTGACTCATGATTGTGCTTAGGTAGCCCTAAGGCATATTTTCTTCCTAATCAAGTCTTAGGGAGTAGAACTCGCTGAGACATTGTCTCACTGGTTATTGTATAACCATTTTCAAATCCTTAAATGATGTTGGTGGAGGACCAGAAGTCCCAGAGTTTGGAGAAGTGAAGGAAACTGAATTGGCATATATGTCCGACTCACTAGTCATAGGACAATCCAATTTTGACTAAGCTGATATTTTTGTAAGAGACCTAATGTTGTAAATAAACTTGTGTGTTTATAAAAGTTTGGTTTTAATTTGAAAATTTTATGGCCCTACTTTCCTATCCCATTGTTTTATTGTCTGGGGATTATTTATATGCTTTCGCATGCGTATATCAATTGAAAGGATCGGCAATGCGTCCTGGGACATCACTATTATATCGACCAAACAGGGATGGGTATGTGCTCGGAGGGTCGGGGTGTGACAAGATTCTTATTCTTAAGTACACGATTACCAAGAATCGACAGAGGATCGTTCGCAAGCTCGATAACAGTAAACGGAATCACCCGTAGTCCCATTATGTTCTGTCTAGGAATCAACTTCTAGTCATCCCTAAAATCAGCCTGCCTATCTACAAGATCATCCTCACACAAGTCTCTTGGTCAAATCATTTTCCCAGGTCAAGTTCTTTAGTCACAGGAGTTCTGTCCTCATTAGCCTTTCCCCTCAAGGTTAGTATCTCGGAGTGATCAATTCCGAGTGAGATCAACCAATAATGCATTGACAAAATTCACATTCATTCATCCCTCAAAGGGCTCGAATTTTAGGACGTCACACTCGCCCTCACCGGCTGTGGGTGAGGGTCGAGCCTCGCCGGCCATGGGTGAGGCTCGACCCTCGCCAGATCCAGCGAGGGCAAGCCTCGCCACCCAGCTCAAGGTGGCCGGCGAGGTCGAGCTGGTCGCCGAGGTTCGGTGACCGACTGGATGAAGAGGAGGAGAAGTAAAAAATAAAAAAATAAAAAAAATAAAAATAAAAATTTCAAAAATATTAAAGTATTATTAAAAGTTATCCACATCGGCGCCAATCATACCATGTTAGCCAATCAGCATTCAATCAGCAAAATCCAGCCAAAATTGGTCGGAAATGACTGAATTGGCACAACGTAAAAATGTTTAGGATTTAATTGGCACCAAAAAGTTTAGGACTAAATTGGTACAAATGCAAAAGATTCAGGACTTTTTAACACTTTTTCCACATCCACTATTTGGTGAACTACGGATTTAAAGTCGGATATCATTAGATCCTATCCAATCTACCGTTTGGTGAACAACATATTTAAAGTCGGATATTTTGAAAACAATAACATTAGGCAAGTACAAATTTGCAGGTTCAATATTCACAAAATCATCCAAAACAATATATCTTTTTCAAATTAACATATTCTTATCAGTTTTCATGATTACGCATTATAATAATCTTTTCCATTCCTTTGAAATAATCTTTTGGTTACCCCTGCAACATCAAGTGTTTTTAGAATAACCTCAATTTCAATATGTTCACTTTGAAACAGGAATTCTTTTTCTCTCTTCCAGGTTTTTCATTTGTTTCCATTTTGTTACAAGTCCAATACCAAATCAAACAAATGTTCAATTAGAACAAAGCATAAAGTCCGAAGTTCATTCTCTCTCTTTTTTCCCAACTGTCACGAGGATGCAATGACAATTAATCACGTTAATGAATGATCTTTGAACAATTCGCATTTATAAAGTACATTGCATTTGTTAAGTATCGGCCAGCTACATTTTGACCAAAGTAAACTCATGTTCATGTCCATATAAAGATAGTAAATGCGAACTGTCTTGACTTAAGGCTCATTTTAAGTTTGTGGCTAGGTTTTCAGCCAAAGAGATAGAGAAACTATCTAGGAAAATAAAAGATAGAGGCAAAGAATATTATAGATAATGGTTTTCTTGGCAATCAACACAGAGATAAAGTTTCAAGCCATATCCACCTCTTTTCAGGTCATGTCTACAACCGAAAGATCCAAAAAGATAACATTAAAGCTTATAGCTAGCCCCAAAAAACCTAAAAAAAAAGTAGGGAGAGAAAACATATCTTCTACAAACTCAGAAACAACTCAATAAAGCTAAAATCGTAAACACCAAATATAAGACTCTAAGACAAATATCCAATTTGGAACAAAGCTTAAAGTGCTAATCCGATACAACTTCATTCACTGCAATCCATCACTCCCAATGATCACTCATTCTCTTCTCTCATCTCTTGGAGAAGTAATTCCACAATGCCTTCCTGTCGTCTTCTTGAAATCCCAAAAATAGATGAATTTCTCAGGATCATTCACAATTTTTCTACCTAATTTTATTATATCCATAGTACCGAAAGACATTTGAAGAAGCTCCTCATTGATTTTTCGTTTGTCATTATCCAAATCCTTAACATGTCTGATGCGGCTAGTGATCATCTCCATTCTCTCGTTAGCTTTTTTCAAGAATGAGCCAAAAGTTATTGCTATCTCAACTCAGCCAGTAGCTCATTTGTCACTTGCTTTAGCCCTTTTTTTTTCCTTGAAGAATTAGAAACATTTTGTGTTTGAGAAGATGGTAGTGGTGGTAAGTTTTGACTTACACTTTGGTTGCCACGTTATCATGATTACAGCCACATGAGCTTCAAGGGTCTTCACTGAGATTTCCCTTGGCACGGTCTTTTCCAAATACGGCTACTAATAGATCATATTTAGGGAAGGACTTCCCTCTCAAAGAAGCAGCTCCTGGATAGGTCCACAAAGAAAAAAATATATTATTTTGTTAAAAATGAAACAATTAATAAAGAAGAAAAATGAGAAGAAGTAACACAAACCTTGCAATATTTTTGCTAACTATCCTCATAATGAATATCAACACAATGCTTTTCATTGTCCCAACCAAAGCCACTTTGATTCCTCAAGTCATATATTTGTCATATATTTGATTATACAGCTTTTTCAAGTATTTTATTTTCGACTCTATGTGAGGACTACCCTTGATGCTAGAACCATGGAACTTTTCTTCAAACCACTTCTCTAACATAATCATGTAACCACTCTTGAAGCCGTTATCGGCTTTCATTCCTTGTGCAACTAATTCTTCTAGACCATCTAGAAGTGCATTTCTTCATCTATTATCCATACATGCCGGTCTCTCTTTGTTCTCTTCCTTGAGTTTGACTGAAATCACTACCTTCCATTCCTAAACATCTCATTGCAATTTTAGAAAATTTAATGATAGAGACAACATAGTACTTCAAATTGACAATGATAAAGCCATAATTCAAACATTATATAGGAAATATATGTCTTAATAATGACAAACTAGCACCATATTACACATGTCTAATAGAAATGGAAAAAAAAAATCTTATAATGCAAGTCTTGCAACAATGGGAAACAAATGATTTTTTTAACTAATATAAAATCATACAACTCCTCCATGTCCTTGACTAGCATTCCACTCATTAAACATTTGCGCTGCCATATTTTGCCTCCATGTTGTCCAATGATCCGATGGCTCAACAACATCAAGTGTTTCCACATCTTCAATAGTGGTAGCAACTTCATCTGACTGTGCCTTGATTGGATCAATAGCCGTTTCTCTTCTTATCAAGTTATGCAGAAGGCAACAAGTTATGATTATTCGACCTTGCGTTCTAATTGGATAAAAAGATGGACTCCTAAGAATAGGCCACCTAAAATTAAGTAGACCGAAGCATCTTTCTATAACATTTCTAGGTTGAGAATGCTTCATGTTGAAGTACTTCTCGGGGGAATATGGTGTACGACCTTCTATCCACTCAAATAGATAGTATTGAGTACCTCTATAAAGAGCAAGAAAGCCCTCCCCATTTGTGTATCCAGCATCTAAAAGATAATAATTACCCAATAACAAATGATAATATTATTAATTGTCTTAGAACCTTTAAAACCCACAATACATAGAATGCAATATATTGATAAAGGCTTATTTACCAACGGGGATCTTCAAACCATTGGGTTTTACTAAAGCATCTCAAAGCACTCTAGAATCTGCTACTGAGCCTTCCTATCCAGGTAAAACATAAATGAATCTCATGTCACATGAGCAAACTCCTAATACATTGGACGCAACCCCACCCTTTCTATTTCGGTACTTGGTTTATCAACCTCTGGAACACGTACCCTTATATATGTGCCATCTAATGCTCTTAAGCAATCCTAGAAACATGAAATTAATAAAATAACATTCTCTTTAAAGTATTAAATTAGTCCATGAAATAGCATAACAAACATACCTTCCGACCGGGCGGCAGCGGCGGCGCTTGACACCGAACGAAACTCGAGGGTGGGGCGCGGCTACGGGAGAGGAAAGCGAAAAGACAAGCGCGCAAATGAAGAGAAGGGGAGATTTTGGGAAATTTTCAAAAAGGACTCAAAATGCCATTATTTTCTCAAATAAGGACCCAAAGTAAACTTTGTTTCAAATAAAAACTTGAAGTGACCTTGGTTGTTTTAAATAAGGGTCTAAAGTGGCTTTGGTTGTTTTAAATAAGGACCTGGCATCGCCGGTCACTGGCCAGTTAAATTTTTCGACTGGTCAAGGGTATTTTCGTTATTTGCCATTTTCCCTTATTTTCGCCCTTTTTTTCTTTTTCTTTTTCTTTACTTTTTTTTTTCCTAATTCCTCTTCTTCCTCTTCAATAGTGGCTAGCCGCCATCACTGGCGATGCCCACAGATGGCTAGGCGAGGGCCACCCACGCCAGCCATAAGAGAGGCAACCCTCGTTCAGGGCCATCCTTAAGGTCAACCCTCACCAGCCCTAGGCAAGAGTGGCCTCACTCGTGGCTTGTGCCGGTGAGGGCCGGGCGACCACCAAGCCTCACCTACCCTAGACAAGGGCTCGACCACCCTTGCCTAGGCCTCGCTAGTTGCGAGCAAGGCCACCCTTGCCAGATTTGGCCAAGGTCGGCCTTGGGTGAGGCCCAAGCAGGGGCTCAACCACCCTTGCCAGTGGACAACCACCACCCTTACCAGCGACCGATCTGGTAAGGGTCAACCCTGCCTAGGGCTGGCAAGGGCCGACCTCACGGATGGCCCCCGGGCGAGGGTCACCTCGCTTAGGCGACGCCGTCCTTCACCTGTGGCCGAGTGGGTGCCCTCGCCGATGAGGGCGGCCCTCGCCCAACCCTTTG
Source organism: Eucalyptus grandis (assembly GCF_016545825.1). NCBI lineage: Eukaryota > Viridiplantae > Streptophyta > Magnoliopsida > Myrtales > Myrtaceae > Eucalyptus > Eucalyptus grandis. The sequence goes on from NC_052620.1 coordinate 9,719,310, forward strand.
TGAGCATTGCCAATGGCCGAAAGAAGAACCAAGAAAAAAAAAAGGAAAAAAAAAGGTAAAATGACTAATGACGAAAATATCATTAATCGTTGGAAAGTCAGATTTTTATTTGAAACAAACATAATCACTCCGAATCCTCATTTGAAACAACATTCACTTAAGACCCTTATTTAAGAAAGTAATGTCACTGTAAGTCCTTATTTGAAAACAACGTCCATTTGAGTTTTATTCAAAAAATAGCGACACTTCTAGCCCTTTTTGGAATTATCCCGGAGATTTTTTATATTTTTAAAGGCTGACCGACCCGACCTGAGCCAAACCGAAAGGCCCGAATTAAGAAGATCCGGAACCGGAATAGCCGGACCCTGGAGACTCGATCCGACCCGTTTTCCTTCCCATTCTTTTCTCTCCTGCGTGGGTAGAGGAGAGAGGACTCGAGAAAACTACTTGGGGAAGAAGGGAAGCCATGGAAGAACCTCCGACGTCGCCGCCGCCGCCGCCGCCGCCGCCGCCGCCGCCGCCGCCGCCGATCGGCGACCCGCTGACCAACCCGTCCGCCTCCTTCTCCTCCCTCGACGACCTCGCCCACGAGCTCGCGTCCCTCGACGACCTCGCCAGCCGCGGCTCGTGGCGGTCCGTCCTCGACAAGGTCGCCCGCGCCCGGTCCCTCTCCCTCCTCCGGCACCCCCACGACCACCTCGCCTACCTCTCCTACAACGCCCTCGCCCTCGCCAAGCTCCGTCGCTTCGCCGACGCCTCCACCGAGCTCGAGTCCCTCCAGGATCTCGAGTCCCCCGAGTACAAGTACGAGTCCTACCCACAAATCTACCCTGGCCGGTCCGGCTCGATGGTGCCCTTCTGCCTCCGGTGGCTGAACTGCGTGATCCCGATCAAGTTGGGCAGCCGCCAGGATGGGTTGGATCGGTTCTACGCGCTTCTGGATTTCGTCAGAGGGAAATTGGAGGAGAGAAGGAACAAGGGTTCGTCCGAGGAGGACGAGTCGGTGAGCGCTTGGAGGAGGAGGGAGGTTCTGGTGATGAATAGCATCGTGGGTAATCATTTGAGTTATAAGGAGTTCAGTGTGTGCTTGGATTTGATCAGGGATATGTTTAGGAGGGGTTATTCAGAGGACCCGGTTTTGGTGTCGAGGTTGGGGTATATTCAGATGCAGATCGGGGATCTGGAGGGCGCAAAGAGCTCGTTTAAGCAGATCGAGGGGATGGCGAGCGAAGGGAAGGGTCGTGGGTCGTTGAGTGAGGTTGAGCTGAAGAATCTTGTGAATAGAAATAAGGCCATGTTGTATTTGGTGGGGAAGGATTATGTGTCGGCTGTGAGGGAGTATGAGGAGTGTATCGAAAGAGATGATTCGGATGTGGTGGCGATCAACAATAAGGCGCTTTGTTTGATGTATTTGAGGGACTTGTCGGATTCAATTAAGGTGTTGGAGAACGCGCTTGAAAGGGTTCCTACCTTTGCCTTGAATGAGTCTCTGGTGGTGAATCTGTGTAGTATGTACGAGTTGGCATATGTCAATCATTCGGATATTAAGAAGACTTTGAGCACTTGATTGCGCGAGTGGCTCCAGATGATTTTGATTCATCGTGTACCAGGATTTGATGGTACTTTCTTTTCACTGTCATACAACAGTTTGCTTACTAATGTCATCAATTTCATTGAATGATTATCTGAATATGTTTGGCTTTTTTTCTTCTGAGAAAAGGGAATGGAGTTGAATACTGCAGTGTATCGTCTACATTGGGTCTATGCTAATGATAATGTGGATATGATTGCAATATATGTATATGGTAGCTATAGAATGATTGTTTTGTTTGCACATCTCTAATCCCTCGGTAGAACTGTCATTGTCTAGAATATGGTTCCATGAAATAGATGGAGTCCCTTGTGTCTTCATGTTGTGCTTCTTCCCGATGTAGGACTCCATGATGTCCTTGCTGACTTAAATATAGATCAGGTACCTTGTCATGTCTCCATGTTGCACTTCTCCCCTACGTGTCTTGCTTAAGGAATTGGTCAGGGAGTATAATTTAGGTTAAGGATTAGGTACTCCATATACACTTTATGTTATAGACTCCATATCAATATTAGTATGGAGTTTGGGCAAAAGAATGACCTTATCTAACCTAAGTTATAAACGTGTAGTGCTCCACAAGCTTGTTTGACCATAATAGACTAGATGTAAATGTGTGTTACATGGAGGAACTGCACTTTGGAGCTTGGATGAGGGATTGACTAAATTAAGCATTATTAGACCACACTAAGTTGGATAAAGCTTGGTTTGCTGTTGTTATTATTTTAGAGTGGGTAAATATGATGCCTTTGTCATTCTTTCCTTATAGAATTCCAGTAGTCTTGAACATCTTTGTCTTGTAGAGAAATTTAATGTTGATTATCAACGTGTTAAGTTAGAAAATCCAGAAGATGAAGCCTGCAGAGGCTGACAATCTTTCTCTCTCCAAGGTGCACATCAAACCTTTCCATTCTTTCCTTCACTAGTCAGAGATAGGTAAGAGGAGTGATGTTACAGAAAATCCACACTCCATAGATTTTGTCCGGGGCATCTAGTTGCTGGTCTAGCTGACCCAGATCTTATATGTTGTCCATAAGTTCCTTGGAATTGCATTTGTCAGCATTTCTACTGGTAATTGTTGAATGTGTCTCTGGATTTGCTTAGCTTTGTTTCTCCATCAGAGGGACTGAGTTTTGCTTCTGTTTAAACAGTCCTAAACATCCTTTTTTTACACCAGCTGTTGCTTCAGAGTTTCAGTATGAACAATTGCTTAGGAAAATTAAATAACTATCTTAACGAATGAAGTATACAATTTGTGTATCTTCTTTACACTGGAATTAGAGATAAGTCATTTATTGTCAATCTAGTCTTGCCTCTTCATTCTGCGAAGGTGCTTAATGGCATACAAATGTTGACATATTGCCAAATACTCCTAAGTTTTGTGGAGTTGCAAGCCAATGTCATGTTCGCCTTGAATTCTGTGATTAGAACAACTACCAAATTCTTTTCGTCTTAAACCTGATGCTTTCCTCACGAGTTATTTTACAAACTAATTTATTAGAAACCTGCTCTACAATTGCGTGCCATGTCCTAAGAAAGTAGAAGTTAAGTCTTCTAGGACCTAATTTTGAATAACTTCCTGGTCATCCTAGAAATTTTGGCTTGACTTCAGATCTTTAAAGCTTGCAAAGTTTGCTGGTAAAAGCAAGTTGATGTTTGACTATTAGCAGCTACTTAAAATGACTGGTTTTCTGTTTCAAGTGGTTCTGCTATTTGCAATGCACATGCACCAATTCAAGTCATGGAGTGTTCGGTTGTTTCATCCCTTATTGACCGATAGGGTTATGAGCTTCTTCCTCTATGTTTGATGGCCTTTAATCTATATTTTTCTGCTGTTCTTCTGTGTTTTATATATGTTGAATATTTCGGTTGCAGGAAAGCAGGAGAAAGAAAATCTTTTGGGTAACAATGCAAATGGCAAGCACTTAAAAGAGGATGTTTGGATAATATCAATGTGGTGGAAAAGCTGAAAACTAAAGGGGGTGTCGTGCATTGGAAAACAAAGTTACCTTGCCGCTAGCAGTCACTGCCTCCAACTTTTGGGGGAATGGTGTGATTTCCACATGTTGTAGACTGTCTATATTGACGATAGTGATGTTCAAGAAAAGTTCGATGGCTGAGTCAAGGAACATTTTGGTTGGATGTTTACTAGCATGGGATCAACAAGTACATAAGTGACATTGTTTGAGCTCATTTTTTTTTTTTTTTATTGTCGCTGACAATCTTTTCGATAATCTGCAGAACAAGGATTGTTGATGACAACATATGTATGCAATGTGCACAGACCGCGAAAATGGATTTCACTCTTTTATCTCTCCCTTCTTCACCTTCTCTATAGCATGCGGATGAATTGGCATGAAAATGTTTTATCCAGTGTAAATGTGCACCTAGACTAGAGCAAAATTCGCGGTGAAGACTTTTTTTGAGGATCTTAAGTAGAGTAGTCGCTGCAAAAGTAGCATTTTAGACGGCATGTACAGAGGAAGAGTGTTCCCGCCTTAATGCGCAGGCTTTCTCTAGATTTCATTTGAATGGAGGAACAAACATGAGTTCTCCTTTGGATTGTACCTTTTCACATTGATTATACTTACCTACCGTCGCTCTCTCGGGTCAAGCTTAAGGAGAAGAGCACCGACATTCGTTCTGGAGGTCGGGTTGAGGCTGATGTCTGTCCCTGTGTTGTTCGCAACAATAATGCGTAAGAAATGGATGGACCTCTTATTTGCTCTCTCTGTCTACTTGTAGTAGGTTATGAAATGAGCAGTTAAAATTTGAGCTGCTGCATTGAAACACGTGGTCAAAGTGGTTTGTTAGAAAGTTAAGACTCCTGGGTTTCTAACAAGAATTGTTCTTTTAATCCATTTGCATTGAATGTGAGAAGCTACGGCAGGAAACTGGCGTTTAGACCATTCCCAAGTTGGCGAAGCAGAAAGTCCCATGTAAAGTAAACCGGTCGCTCACCAACTAAAACGTAATGCAAACCGGTCAATCTCACCTACTCATCAGTCGTCGTCAAATGCAAAATGAACTCTTAGACTACATTTGGTAGTCTAAATTTCTAGTTAGGACAAAATTGGATAGGATATAATATAAACTCTAGTCCTATTCATTATTTGATGAATCAAAATAATAAAGATAGATATTTTCACATCCTATCATGTCTATTATATTGATATAATGAGCATATTAGTGTAAATGGACCTAAAAATTACACTTATACCTACTTCATCTTTATTTACTTATTTTTTTTATCATTTTTCCCTCTCTTTTTTTCTTTTTCCCCTTCATCATTCTCTAATAAAACTTTATTAAATAGTACACTATTCTAATAAACCTATAATACTAAAATATGTAATAACTATAATGGTAAATATGTATATGAATATATAATGAATTTATATTATGAGATAGAAAGAAATTCGAATATACAAATAAAAAAAAAATTATTGTTATTTTTTTGATAATTTATATTTTTATATTATAATTCAAATATTATTTTTATTTTATTAAATTTAGATGTTTGTTATTCGGAAAAAATAAATTTTATATTATGAATATTAAAAGTCATATTTACTTTTATCTTACCTTCTCATCAAATAATTTTATTCTCATTATATATTTTATATCCGATTTTATCTTATCTCAAACAGTTAGCAAACACAAGATATGATAAATTTTATCTAATCCTAAATTCTATCTTGACTATCAAATATAACCTTAGGATCAAACATGTCTCAAATGAGTTCGATCAAATGCGACATGCTCGTTCCTTGCGGGCCCGCTACTATGAAGAACGTGGCCAGCCGAGACACACATCTACTCGAATCCAGACCGTAGATTTTCCAAGACGGGTAACCTCAGACCGATGATGTCCGGGCGGTCAACATCGGTGTCGACCCCCCCGGGAAGGAGAGTGTCCGAGACGATATGGAAGACAACGGGGGAGTTGGCACCTTGAATAGCGGCCCACACCAAACCCTCTCTTGGTGCCTGGCTTTCCCACCAACCCCTCCACCAAATTCTTCACGAGCGAAAGACCATAAAAAGGCGATGCCCGCCCTTTGACATTCGCTGACGAATCCACCAACGGCACTTGGCGCAAAGCTCGAGAAGAACCCCACCAGCAACTTGTCATGGCCGCCACTGCAGGTGCTCCCTCTGGCACTGGCCTTTCCCAGTCTCGCGGTCTTCTCAACCAGCGGTGTCTCGGGTTTAGCCGCTCCAGCTGGGGCGGCGCCTCCAAGCTCGTCTCCTTCCCTTCCAGTTTCTCCCTCGGGTAAGTCAAGTCCGTTCCTTTTGCTGCTTGTTTTCGCTGGGGGCGTTTCGAGTTTTTCTGCTTCTGGGTTTGTGCAGAAACGCAATCACCTTCTGTTCTGTAGCGAAGTGGATGTGATCCTTGTGTTGTATGATTGTGGGTTTGTTGGCGTGATTTTCTCCTATCTTAAGAAAGGAGATTTGTTAATATTGTCTTCCTATAATTCTGGGATCTCTTCCTTTTTCTGTCTTTTATTCCGGCTGCTTGTTTCCTTAGTTGTAGCAACCTTCTTTGTACATATGGTTGAACAATGGCAGATGCTCCACACAACAAAAATAACTAAAAAAAAGAGAACGAAGGCTTTGTCCGAGGACGTAGGCACATTGCCGAACCTCATCTCCTTCTGCGAATATGAGAATACGTTGACTGCTTGAGAAAGTTGAATTTTTTTAATGGGAATTGTATTGCGTAGTCCCCAGCAGAGATGTCCAGATGTGTGGCTCTGGATTTTCAAATTGCTGGGGCAGATGGGTTAAATCATTCGCGTATTGGTTAGCTTGGTGTTGGCCACAATGACAATTAAATCGTGGCAGGGGGAGATGGAAATGGTTGATATCAGGGTAGTCATCGCTTATCCATAGTTGATCACCGTGATCTTGCTAGTAAAAGAAAAGATGAAGGGGGAGTTTGTAAGAAAAGAGAGAGTAGATGATAATCATTAATGTTTGTTAACCAAAAGTTGCATGACCAGCACTTAACCGGTGTCAATATGATGGTGATGTATGATATGTATTTTGTCGCGGTTTGCAAAAGAAAGGCTCTCTATTGCTGTTTAAGCAGTGCATTGACTCTTGAAAACTTTCGTCTTGCCATATTTCAGTCGGGGGTTGTTGGATTTCACTGCTGACGATCCTTGTCACTTGCCAGATCTGTAGATAATACGAAGGAATTGCAGTTGCCTAGAATAACTGCAGTGGTGAAAGCACAAGCTGGTCCAGGACAAATGGACATTGACCTCACCCTGAGTCCAAGGGTGAATTCTGTGAAGCCTTCGAAACGGTTGCTATAACTGACCAGGCGGCTGCTCTTGCAAGAGCTGGTGTTCCTGTTATTGCATTAGCAGCTGGAGAACCTGATTTTGATACACCTGCTGTCATAGCAGAGGTAAAAATTTTCAGGTCTCTTGACTATCTGATCTGTATGATTGAGTGAATTATTATTAGCTTCTTTCACTTTTGTTCCACAGGCTGGAATTAATGCTATCCGGGAAGGTTATACAAGATACACACCAAATACAGGCACATTGGAACTGCGCACAGCAATCTGTCAGAAGCTAAAAGGTTTGTCTCTTGTTGTTACTCACTCCATCACCGTCTAAAAGGACTGATCAATGGATTGACATCAAGTCCTGCGCAGAACATTTAGTTATGACAATTATTGTTTATTGCTTGCTTATTAATGCTTTCTATGTCTGTTTTCTAGAGGAGAATGGGATCTCATATACACCAGATCAGATTGTTGTTAGTAATGGAGCCAAACAGAGCATTTTTCAGGCAGTTTTGGCCGTCTGTTCTCCGGGAGATGAGGTCTGCCCATTGCTTAAAGAAATCATGCCAGTGAAATTTTTTTCATCATGATACATATTCAGTTATTTCCCTGTTTTAATTCCAACTCCAAAAGTCATCTATGCTGAAGCGAGGCAATTTTGCCTATGATATATTTGAACCTATGGAGTAAATTAGCAGTTGAAAGCTGCTTTAAGCCGCTTCTTGTTTGATGCAATGTCTTCTGATAGGTGACATGACTTTATATCTGTGAAGTTGTAATGAGTGAGGCATTTTGGTCATAAAGTGTTAGTAGTTTGTTATGCATCTGACTGAATAAACAATTCCACACTCTTTTTATCACATGCTGTAATTGAATTAAAATTTCTTTTTCCTGAGTCTTGCTCCTGTCACCTTTTTGTCTTCTTGAAGACACTTCATTTGATCTCAACCTATGATGGAGTATGTCATGAAGGGCCGGGCATGGAAGGCTGCTGCATGCTTTAGGCATGTGATATGGCCCATTTTACTTCAAATATCTTTGCAGTTCTATGAGAAGTTTTAGATATTGTTGGGTTTTTGTTTGTTGGTATAAACTATATTCTAAGAGGATGTGAATTGTGGCCTTGGCATAGATCTCGTTTGTTGTGGGGCAGCAAGTGATGAATTCATATGTAATTTCATTTTAAAATTGCAATAAAAGGTTATGGAAAGAGGATATTGGCAGTGGCTTCATCACAACAAAAAGGTGTAAACTCTGAAGTTCAAAATTTGAAGGTTGTGAGTATGAAAGGATCAATCTTATTGATTTCTCTAGTGAAGTTAGAGCAAGAGAATTTCCCCAATCCAGATGTAGCCATCTTACAGATACACATCTGGTATCAGTAAGGCCTCAAAAACGTTCTTTTCAATAATCCAGTCTAGGCAGCTAGCCATTCAATTCTGATCCAATGTACGTGCATTCTGTTAATCTAATCCTTCTGCCACACTCAGCTTTTGCTTTGGAATTTTGCCTGTCACTTTTAGTCTTGCCACAATCATTCGGTTATGAAGTCCCCTTCGCTCTTATCTTGGCCAATGTATTGGTTTCATTAATCTTGCCCCTTAAATGATGTTGGTCATTCTAACCATTTCTTTCGTCCTTGTCCATAATTAAATCATTTATTTGCATAGTGTTTCTTGGAGGAATGTTAAGTGCTGTTTTTCTAAATACGGTTTTGTGTTCTTCCCTTGTGTATTTACAAACCACTATTCATGTCCCAGGTTATAATTCCTGCTCCCTATTGGGTGAGTTACCCTGAAATTGCAAGGCTTGCTGATGCCACACCTGTTATTGTTCCAACGAGCATCTCTGAGAATTTCTTGATGGACCCTAAGCTTCTTGAACGCTCGATTACTGAGAAATCCAGGCTTCTGCTGCTTTGTTCTCCATCAAATCCAACAGGTTCCGTGTACCCCAAAAAAGTACTTGAAGAGATCGCTAAGATTGTTGCAAAGCATCCTAGGCTTCTGGTATTGGAAACCGACTAAGATTTCATTCGTGCTCCTTACTAATGTTTGAATTGACAATATATTGAAAAATTCCATGCAATCTTTTCAGGTTATGTCCGATGAAATATATGAACACATTATGTATGCCCCAGCTACGCATACAAGTTTTGCATCTTTGCCAGGCATGTGGGAAAGGACATTCACCGTGAACGGGTTTTCTAAGGTAATCAGAACCCTTTCCTTCTCAAGAACTAATCGCCTCCTAAATTTCAATTTCATATAAAGTTTTCTTTTTCATCTAGTTTTTGCTTCTAAGCTAGGATATATTCTACTACATGCCCTTATAAAAGTATCTAATTTTAAAATGTTGGAATTTGTATAGGCATTCGCAATGACTGGCTGGAGGCTTGGTTATGTTGCTGGTCCAAAACACTTCATTTCAGCTTGTGCAAAGATTCAGAGCCAGGTACAGGGCAGCATCAAAAATCTAATTTGTCATAGAAAGAAACACAGCAATTGATGAAGCTGTCAATAGAGGTTGTCTAGGAGTTGATGAGAATTAAACTTGGTAGAGAGGAAATTTTATGTCAATGAAGAACTTAATGTCACAGAGAGAGACCATTGGTTTCTGAAACCTATTAAGTTGAAGCAAACTTAACATTGGTACGAAGCAAGTGGTTAAGATGGTGGCCAATTTGTGTAACACAACCTTTTGAAGTGATTGCTTCCTGATTCAAAGTTCCCTGAGTTTTGTGTCTGGCACTATCTATCAGCATGGGTCGGATGGATGAATATGTTTTGCATTCTTGCAGTTCACTTCTGGTGCCAGTAGCATATCTCAAAAGGCTGGAGTTGCTGCTTTGTCAATGGGATATGCTGGAGGCGAAACTGTCAAAAATATGGTGAAAGCTTTCAGGGAACGGCGAGATTATTTGGTTAAAGGCTTTGGGGAACTGGAGGGTGTGAAGATTTCAGAACCTCAGGTACTAAATCTGAGATTGACCTGGCACACCAACTAATCATTCCTCTCCAGTCTTCCCCTGTCCTTACTCTGCTTTGCTGTTTCTCGTCACTTTTCGTTGCAATCCCATATTCCACTTGCTTCTATGTGCAGGGAGCCTTCTATCTTTTCATCGACTTCAGCTGTTACTATGGAGTTGAAATTGAAGGCTTCGAGCACCGACAGCTCAGAGTCACTTTGCCGATACCTGCTTGACAAGGCCCAGGTATGGATCATTCAAGTGCTTGTTTATCTTCCTCTAGTTGCCGGGGGGGCCAAAAAAAAAAACACTCTTGCAGATGTGTTTGTACCGGATTCCTATGTTGCCCCTCTCCAAAATGTTAACATCTGAAATGCTGATAAGATATAACATCCTGGTGCCGTTTCCGATTAACTTTTGGGTAACTTTCTGAGCACCATTTTGTATAGGTCGCGTTGGTCCCGGGGGGCGCATTTGGGGACGACTCTTGCATCCGCATCTCCTATGCCGCATCTCTGCCGACTCTAAAAGAGGCTTTCGAGAGGATTAAGAAAGCACTTGTCACGCTGAGGCCTGCTGTGCCGGTGTGATGATCGCAGAGTTGTCACGGCATTTACATGAAGTAGCTGCTGCTGTTGTACTTCCTGTCATAATCATTTGGTCAGATAGACTTCGTTGCCGTAATCCATTTTTTGTCGTCTCTACTTGTTTTCTTAATAATAATTAGTAAAGATAAGAAGCATGATTAGATGCAGATTTAAGATATATTATCTCTTAAGTGTATAATCGCATTTCGTTCCAAAAGAAAATGTCCATGTACATTGTTATTTCAAATTTATCACTCATAAGTGACATTTTACTGTTTGAAGTTTTATTCACCTCTTGATACTTCAAGGAATGGACTTTTCAATGGAAAATCCGAAAAAGAGAGGAGAAAACAGTTGCCATGCATCGTGTCCAATCCCGGCCTTTGTCATCCGTACCATTATTATGGGCAAGGTTAAATTTTTTTTTTTTGGTAAGGTAAGAATAAGGTTAAATTTTTCATTCAGCTTATTTGACAAAAAAAAATGATTACTTTCGTCATTTATAAAAATGAATAAATGGAAGCCATTTTTGTGACAAAAATGTTTAGATATTACTTATCACCGTTAATGAAAATATTCAGAGATATCAATGAGGATTTCAAAAAAATTATTTAAAATTTTCATTTTTAGTGAAATAAGCGAAGCCCAATATCTCATTTTGATTTTTAGCAGAAATAAAATTGTGGTTCCTTTTACTTCCCTAATTCAAGCGAGACTAAAAGCGTGTGTATATATATATATATATATAATCAAATCATATCAATGATGGTAATATACGATAAGAGTGATGATTTTAGATTTCGTGTAAATTTCATCCAAAATTTACTCGTTGAAACAAATTCCTCAATTTTTGAAATCTAGATTTGTATATATAGTCAAATCATACCAATGATGGTCATACAAATCAAACATATGGCAATAATAATAGGTGTAAGCGGTTTTACGTTTCGTCCAAGTTTTACCTAGGTACTTAGGAACTTGGAACCTATCTTTTCATAATTTTCAAGATCAAATCCAAGGTCTACCTAGGTTATATATGTATTCTTAATTAAATGATTGCGATGAATCATAATCTTTAATAAACAATCCAGTGATTACAATTCATATTCAGACATTTTATCATCGGAAATAAAAATTTAGACTAGTAAGATTACCCACTCATCATTGGATGCCATGGAATGTTGTGAGATTATGCAAAGATATAGAACAAGAAAAACACAAAGACTTATTCCAAATTTCAAGGTCTTGATTCTTGGTTCCGCTTGGATAGGTTTTCCAATTTTTGGAATCTAAAACCAATCCTCCTTATTTTAAAACCTATAACCGGAATTTTTTCCACTGATCCGATTCTCAAGTTTTAATTTCTACCAAACTCCGCTTGAATGCAAGTATAAATAACATTTGTAACACATTAGATGAAGCCAAGCATACCTTCAAATCATTCCTAAGAACCAGTTTGCATATACGTGTGATATACAAACTAAACAAATGATTGCTTCATGAAAAATTCTCTTTCGATATTTTACTTAAAAATCTCTGACAGTTGGAAATCTGTAATCATACTCCCTCCTAACACATGGTTGCTAGCATTGGAGTTCAAGACCAGCCTATACTCAAATTCATCTTAGGCAAAGGAAATTTCGATTAGCACTTTAATGGTGATTAGTCCCAGGTCCTCTCGAATAAACTACTTCAACTACAAAATGGGTCTCCTTTTTGCCCATGAATTTTAAAGTTTTGGGATGTCGACTTTCTAACGGCATAAAATAGAAGCCGGCTCTCCAGGAGGATGACTCCACGTTGCTTAGCCAATAGTGCTGGTGCTCCCTGACAGTGGCTTTTCACAGTCTCTCACGCGCATCCGAAGCAGCGACAGCGCCTCCCCAAGTTTTCTTTCCTTCCCTTCCAGTTTCTCTCCCCTCAGGTACGTCCAAATTCCTTCTTCTGCTTGTAGCTTTCGCTGGGAAATTTCGAGTTCCGATGATGGGTCGGTGGGGAAACCCATATCGGCTCCTGTTCTGTCTCGAAGTTGGTTTGATGCTCGTGTTAAATGATTTGGAGTATGCGTTGACTGCTTATAAAGTTCAAATTCTTTAGTGGGAATCGTATCGTTTTGTTGCTGGCAGAGGGTTCCAGTCAAGTGGGTTAGTTCATTTACATATTAGTTTGCTAGATATCGGATGCGATGGCAGTTAAGTCGTGGCGAGGCCCGGGGGGTTGTGTTTGGGAACGAAATTGGTGATGTCATGTGAGTTATGGCTTATACATGGCCTCGGGTTGATCACTATGAGCCTACGAGTGAAAGAAGGAAGTAAAGAGTAATAGGGAATTTGTAGGAAAAGAAAGAGCATATTGTAATTTATGCTGTTTGTTCACCCAAAAGTTGCATGACCAGCGTTTAAATGGTGTCGATGTGATAACGTATGTCATGCATTTTGTTGCGGTTTGTGGGTGATGGAGGTTCTCTACTGCTGTTTAAGCAGTATATTGACTATTGAAAACTTTCATCTCGCCTTATTTTAGTTGGGTTGCTAGATTTCACTGCTGATGATCCTTTTCACTCGCCAAAGCCGAAGATAATACTAAGGAAATTCAGCTGCTTTAAATAACTGCAGTGGTGAAAGCACAAGGTGGTCCAGGACAAATGGATGTTGACCTCACTCTGAGTTCAAGGGTAGATGCTGTGAAGCCTTGTAAAACATTGGCTATACTTGACCAGGCGACTGATCTTTTAAAAGCTGGTGTACCTGTTATTATGTTAGCAGCTGGAGAACCTGATTTTGATACACCTTCTGTCATAGCAGAGGTAAAATGCTTCGGGTGCCTTAATTATCTGATATATATAAGACTGAGTGAACTGATATTAGTTTCTTTCACTTTCGTTTCTAAGGCTGGAATTAATGCTATTCGAGAAGGCTATACAAAATATACATCAAATGCCGGCACATTGGAACTCCGCACAGCGATCTGTCAGAAGCTAAAAGGTTTTTCTCTTTGTTTCTCAGTTCATTGCCATCTGAGAGGACTGATCAGTGGGTTGACATAAGTCCTGTGCAGGTCATTTAGTTATGACAATTACTGGTTATTGCTTTGCTTATTCATGCTTTCTATGTCTGTTTTTAGAGGAGAATGGCATCTCATATACACCAGATCAGGTTGTTGTTAGTAATGGTGCCAAACAGAGCATTCTTCAGGCAGTTTTGGCGGTCTGTTCTCCAGGAGATGAGGTCTGCCCATTGCTTATGGAAATCATTCCAGTGATTTTTTATTTATTTATTTATTTATTATGATACATGTTCAGTTATTTCCTTGTTTTAATTCCAATTCCATAAGTTATAGACACTGAAGAGAGGCAATTTTGCCCATTGTTGGCATCTATGATAAAATTTGAACTTTTGAAGTAAATTAGCAGTTGAAAGCAGCTTTAAGCCACTTCTTGTTTGATGCAACTTTTTCTGATAGGTCACATGACTTTACATCTGTGAAGTTGTGCTGAGTAATGACATCTTGGTCATGTAGCTTTGTAGTTTGTTATGAATCTAGCTGAAGATATAATTCCATACTTTTATATTCATATGCTGTTATTGAATTATAAACTCTTTGTATTAAATCTCGCTTGATCACGTATTCATTCTTCCCAAGACACTTAATTTGGTTACAACCTATGATAGAGTATGTCATGAATGGCCAGGCAGGGAAGTTCCATGCTTTAGGAATTTGATTTGGCCTACTTTACTTCTAATATCCTCGCAGTTCTATGGGGGATACCATTGGGTTTTTGTTTATTAATATAAGCAATACTCTAGAAGGATGTGAAATTGTGGTCTTGACATAGATCTATTTTGCAGGTAATGAATTCATTTATACTTTCATTTTGAAATTGCATTTAAAGGTAATGGCTATATGTTCATAATAAGTAAAAGGCATGCAAACTCTGAAGTTCAATAGTTGAAAATGGTGAGTATGAAGGGATCGATCTTATTAGTTTCTCTAGCGAAGTTTGAGAGAGAATTTCCCCAATCCAGACCTAACCATCCTCCAGATACATATCTTGTATCACTCAGGCATCAAAACCCTTCTATTCAGTCATCTAGTCTAAGCAGCTTCTCATTCAGTTTTGATCTAATGTACATGCATTCTGTTAGTCTAAACCTTCTGCAATACTCAGCTTTTTGCTTTGTAATTTTGCCTGTCAATCTCAGACTTGCCACAGTTATTCTCCCTATTCTCCCTTATGAAGACCCCACTGCTATTGTCTTGGCCAATGTATTGGTTTCGTTAGCCTTTCTCCTTATATCATGTTGATCATTCTTACCATTTCTTTCATCCTTGTCTATGGGTAAATCATTTTTTAGCATCTTTATTGTTTTCTCTCTCTTAAATAAAGTCATCTGAACTTTCCCACTTGCATGAAATTTCCTCGCCTAATGCCTTTTGGAGGAACTTTAAGTGCTGTTCTTCTAAATATGGATTTGTACTTTTCCCTTGTGCATTATGGACCGCATTCTTTTGTCCCAGGTTATAATTCCAGCTCCCTTTTGGGTGAGTTACCCAGAAATAGCACGGCTTGCTGACACCACACCTGTTATTGTTCCGACAAGCATCTCTGGGAATTTCTTGATGGACTATAAGCTTCTCGAAGCCACGCTTACTGAGAAATCCAGGCTTCTGATTCTTTGTTCTCCATCAAATCCAACAGGGTCTGTGTACCCCAAAAAATTACTTGAAGAGATTGCTAAGATTGTTGCGAAGCATCCCAGGCTTTTGGTATTAGAAGCAGACTAAGATTTTCTTTGTGCTTCTTTTGTATGTTTGATTGAGTTGACAAGTTTTGGAAAAATTCCGTGGCAAACTCTTCAGGTACTGTCTGATGAAATATATGAACACATTATATATGCCCCAGCTGCACATACAAGTTTTGCATCTTTGCCAGGCATGTGGGAGAGGACACTCACTGTCAATGGGTTTTCTAAGGTAATTCGAAACCTTTCCTTCTCGAGAACTAGTTGCCTCCTAAGTTTCAATCTCATAAAATTTATCATTTTCATCTAGTTTTTGCTTCTTTGCTAGCATATATTCTACTACGCGCCCTTCAAAGTATCTGATTTTAAAATGTTGGAAAATCTATAGGCGTTCGCAATGACTGGCTGGAGGCTTGGTTATATTGCTGGTCCAAAACACTTCATTTCAGCTTGTGCAAAGATCCAGAGCCAGGTATAGTGCAGCATCAATATCTAATTTTATAGAAAGAAACAGTGTGAACTGTTGAAGCTGTCAATGGAGGTTGCCTAGGAGTTGATTGGAATCAAACTTGTAGAGAGGAAATTTTATGTTGATGAAATTTGTATCATAGTGAGAGCATTGGCTTCTGTCACTTGGGGATAAGAACGGCACAAGTATCATAACTTTCATCATCATCATCATCATCATCATTATTATTATTATTATTATTATTATTATTATTATTATTATTAATTTTATTTTTATCATTTATGTGCCAAATTGGTGAAAACCCGCTCATTTGAGTGAACTTTCCGGGATTCAACCTTCATAATTAAACTAAATTTTGGCTCCAACGTGGCTTTTTAAAAAGAAATTGGAGTCCAATATGGAAAATTCTTTGTCCGATGGGGCATAAGTAACCAAAACGATCATTGGTTACATAAGTCACCAATATGTTGAAGTAGACTTGGGATGACGCAAGTTGTTGAGGTGTTAGCCAATTTGTGTAGCACAAGTTTTTGAAGCAATTGCTTTCTGATTGAAATTGCCCAGTTCTTTGTCTGGCACTATCTATCAGCATTACACGAATGGCTGAATTTTGTTTGACAATGCAGTTTACTTCAAGTGCCAGTAGCATAGCTCAAAAGGCCGCACTTGCCGCTCTGTCGATGGGATATGCCGGAGGCAAAACTGTCGAGACTATGGTAAAAGCTTTTAGGGAACGGCGAGATTTCTTGGTTAAAAGCTTTGGGGAACTGGAGGGTGTGAAGTATTCAGAACCTGAGGTACTAAATCAGGCGTTGATCTGGCATACAGACTAATCATTCTTGTTCAGTCTTCCTCTGGCCTTCACTGTTTTGCCGTTTCTAATCACTTTTCATTGAAATTTTGTATTCCATGTGCTTCTATATGCAGGGAGCCTTCTATCTTTTCATCGACTTAAGTTGTTATTATGGAGCTGAAGTTGAAGGCTTCAGTGTAATCAATGGCTCGGAGTCACTTTGCCGATACCTGCTTGACAGGGCCCAGGTATCAATCATTGAAGCGCTTGTCTATCTTCCTCTAGATGCAAGGAAAAGAAGAACACTCCTGCAGATGTTTTTACAGAATTCCTACATTGCCCCTCACGAAAATGTTGACATCTGAAATGCTGAGTAGAAATAGCATCATAGCGAATCATAGTGCCGCTTCCGACTGACTTTGAGAAATTTTCTCAATTCTATTTTGTATAGGTTGCGTTGCTCCCGGGGGGTGCATGTGGGGATGACACTTGCATCCGCATCTCTTATGCCTCTTCCCTCGCGACTCTACAGGAGGCTTTCAGGAGGATTAAGAAAGCACTCCTCACATTGAGACCTTCTGTCCCGGTTTGATGATGACATAGTTTCCGCAACATTTTGGGACAACTTGCACTGCTGTACTTCCCATCGCAATCATCTGATTGAGTAGACTCTGTTGTCGTAATATAATTGTTGTTGTCTCCCCTTGTTTTGTGAATTAAAACAGCAATGATGGAAGGAATGATTTAGATGCAGATATAAGATACATCCTCTCTTGAAGTGTATCATCACATTTCATTCTAGAAGAATATGTCGTAATTGGTACTAGTGGCATTTTTATCCCAAATTTTATCTCACTTTGATTTCTAACAATGCATCCATAGCAGTTTCCTAGTTTACGCGGGAATAAAATGATAGCTATTCATATTGAACTGTCTTTCTAACATAAATGATAACAAAAGAGAAAAAAATTGCAGTGAAAAGTCCCTAAAAGGAACGGTATCAGTATTATTTTCGGGAGTTCTGCCTGAGCGGAGTCTTACCACCGGAATGCTTGCCATCATTTTGGAGAGTGATATCAGCATTATTATAAGCTACACATTATCATATGGAGTTCTTGCTTTATCTCTTTCGGACAACCAATGGATCTGAGAACTGAAATGTGCTTAAAAGAACTGTGCTATGGCGATGGTGAGTGAAGGTGATTGTCAAGATTCTAGTTACTCTTTATCTTGTTTAGCCGCGCTTTGCTTGTCTTTTCAAGTTTTGATCATTGCTAAATTATAGAAATTGAATGCAATGCTTATGAGATACAATCCTTGTATCATATAAGATCATGCATCGCTAATTGCAATTGTTTTCTCAATCAACGTCTGAACAATTGCCCTTAGCTGACTCTTCAATGGCTGCGTCAACTTGTTATTCATAGTCTACGTAACATTTTTGGGATAAGTGCACCAGGAGTTCTAAAATTCACCGAGAACGTATAATTGAGTCATAAAACTTTTAAAAGTATAGTTAAATTCTCAAATTTGTTATGAAGGTGCAATTAAGTTCTAGAATTTTAAAACAAGTGCATTCAAATTTTAAAACTTATCAGATTGATCCAATTAAGTCCATCCGTTAATTGCATTTTGTGAAAATTTTATGATTCAATTGTACATTCATGACAAGTTTTAAGATATAATTGTATTTGAAAATTTTAGGAATATATTGCACTTTCGTGACTAAATTTTAGAATTTAAATCGTTGTTCGCAGGAGGAGGAAAAGCTTGACGACGCATTCGAATTCAGCATTGCACGTATGAGAGCAGGAGCAACATCGCCACTGAGCATCGCCTTTGCCGGGAAGAAAACCAACCTGAGGCATGGCTTCCACCTGTCACCGTTTACAGGGAATTCTTCTCTCACCCAGATGGAAGTTGGACTAGAATGCGATGGTTTCGTTGCTCTGGCCGATGAACACACTGATGACCCGCCACAGGAATGCACGACGCGACCCGAGAAGCAGGCGAGACAAAGTCGAGTGCATGAGACCTTGAAAGGAGCTCTTCTCTCACAGCAGGATGACGTCCGCTCGCCGGAAGGGCTTTGAACCGCCCAAGTCTCCTCATTTCTTCAAGATCATGCTCTCCTCCGATGCCCTTCCAGACGGAAAGCCCGTAATAACGCGCCCACCCCACCCCCACACAAGTGGTTCTTGTTTTTTTTTTCTATCTCATTCTGCTTTGCCCACCCGCTGTATATCTTTACCGTCGAGGGTCTTTCTTTCTGGCTGATCGTGCGGCTGACCTGACATTTTTGTGTGACCGAAGTGAGCGAAATGCGTTCATGCAAGGAGGTTCAGTTGCAGGAAAGTACTTCCGTTTTTCAGTGACTAGTCTCTCTAGACCAGTCCTTGGATTGAAACCCGCACGGAATTTGACTAGTTCCTGGAGTTTTTTTCCTTTTTCCTAGTTAGGTTGAATTTTGTACTAGAAATGACACTAGTTTACCAGGACCGAGGCTCAACTAAGGAGCATTTTCTTGTGAATGGGAACATAATTCAAGCTATTGCTTGTCATGTGCCAATCATCTACTGAAGCATCTTCTGTTGTAATTTGAATTTAAGCAAAAAGTGGGGCCGGAATATGGAGGTATTTCGGTATTTCTTTTTCGTTCTTTTCCCCGTTTGGATAACACTGGTATTCAAGCCTTCGGCCTGACTATTTCCCCGGATGCATGCAACTCAGGTTACTCTATTTGGGTGACGTGGGTATTTCTTATCACGATCTAGTTCCCTGTTTGACAAGAGTCTCAGTGAGAGTTTCTGAAGATGGGTGATTGCATTTGCATGCCTGATTCATAAAATTGCCAAAGGAGTCGTAGAATTTTTTGTGGGGGGGCTGAAATGGAGCCATGACAATTACTTGTTCACTATCTAAATTCCAAAATTTCTTGTGAGAGTGCTAAATAAGGTTCTCCAGTGTTTCACTATGCTATGTACTTGCATGGTCGCAATTTCCTATTGTCGAATTATTTGGAGGAAATTAGGATATTTTATTACATTCTCATGGGAATACCGAGCCTCAGATTATTTGTTGCCTTTCAATTATGTTTTACAGGAGTATGTGTGTGCCTGATGCATTTAATCTTTTTCCCCCTCTAGTTACTAAATTTGAAGTGTTTGAACAGGGGATGCCAAAGAAGTTCTTGCAAAAACATGGAAATGACCTCTCAAGCTTAGTGTTTCTTAAGGTTCCAAACGGTGAAATTTGGCCAGTACAATTGGAACGGAATGATGGCAGGGTTTTGCTTGGGAAAGGATGGCTAAAGTTCGTAGATTATTACTCAATTGTTCCTGGTCAATTGATACTCTTTAGATATGAACGGAATTCCATCTTCCAAGTTGTAATTTTCAATACAAGTTCATTGGAAATTGAATATCCTGCAATTTGTCCAAAATCAAAAGCTGAATATGAATTTCCCCTGCCCAAGAAGGAAGAAACTGATGACATCTCAGTTAAAATCTCCGAGGAATGTTGGCCAAGTCAAATTACGAGTGAAAAAGCAAAACGGGCTTCTGGGGAGGCGAGTTTGGGTCTAGCTGGTGAAGATACTAACAATTCCCATAAGCATCTAATATGTACACGCTCTCGATCGAGAGGCAGAGAGTTCTCAAGTTCAAAGAAGAACAAACCTCTGATTTGTTCTTCAAAACCATGAAGGTGTGTACTGTAATCAAGAATGATCAGTTTCACTTATGTCATTTTCTTCTCGTGAGTTCTCCTTTTGCAGCCTTTGAAATTTTACTTCTTGCCTTGTTTGTTCTTTTGACTCTACTACAATGTCCTCAAGGAGAGATTTTGCAATTGAAAGGAGTACGTGTTGAACTCTTATCAATCTGTTCATGAGAATCAGTTCATATGCTTGTTCATCTCTGAACTGTAGTACATGAGTACAGTCTCTCATCTCAGAATATGATGGATGTTCACCATGTCTATTATGATCATTTGCAGGCGTTACCAGAAACTCTGAGAGGAGAGCAAGCTCTGTTTTTTATGGATCGAAAGGGCTAAGTCCTCCTGCTCTCAAAATGGCCAGGAAGTTCAGATCAGTGCACCCAACATTTGTAATCGAGATGTCTCCCAGTTGTCTGAGATATTGCAGTGTGGTGAGACTTTGCATGACCTAATTGCACATGAAAATTGCATACAATACATGTTTTTATGTTTGAATTTTTTTTCCCCATGTTTCCTCCTGAGAATATTTGCCATGTTGTGTCAATATCCATGGCTTCAATTCAATTTGTCAAGGCTAATTCTGGTTCATCAAATACATGCTATAGAATGTACCTGCCGGATTTATGCGGAGTCATATCAGCAAAAGCCCTCAGTTTGCGACGCTGAAGTATATGAATCGATCATGGTCAGTGAAGTTATTCAAGCATTCAGAGAGGTATGGCAGTGGGAGATTTTCTGGAGGTTGGCTCATGTTTGCAAGGGAGACTTTTTTGCGCAGAGGAGATGCTTGCGTGTTCGAACTGGTTGAGAAAAACCGTGTTGTGTTCGAAGTCTCTATATTCAGGCGTTCTGACTACACTTAAAATCGACTAGTGGCATTCTCGTTGGCCTGATTTTTGGAGAATGATAGTAGTACGGGTGTATTATTACATAGTAAGTATAATCTTACGTGGTTTCGTTTCTCCTGTTGTGCTTTGTCGACCTTGAATCGTCAGGTGTGAGTTTTAACTACTGTGCTTTTGGTGAATGAAAGTGGCTCTAGAGTTTCTGATCATTCTCTGTTCTTCTGTGGCTTTTGTTATGGTTCATCAGCAGAACTTCCTCCACATATAAGAAGCTCGCAATTAACCGTCGTGTGCATCGCTCATCAGTACAGCTTTGGTCATTTATGTTTTACTGTTTGTGCAATTTGGTCCTTTAATTTTATTTTCGTGCCACTTGAGTCCATCTCTTTCGATTTGTCCGATCAAGATATATCGGTAAACACGATATTATCGAATAACCTAGTAGTAAATAATTGAGCGAAGCTGGAAAATAATAGCATTTTGCCTTTAAAAAAAAAAAAAAAAAAAAGCTATCAGTTCTTCAAGTTCACGAAGTCAGGCAGAGGATATTGGAAGAAAATGATTAAAAAAAAGAGTGATGCCAAAAATATTAAGACCAGTGCGATAAACAGTGAGTGACTAAATTAACAAAATTTTTATTCCAATTGTCTAGCATGGGATCAGCAAGTGCATCTGTGACACCGTATGTGCGCATTTATTATATTGTCATTGACAAATCTTTCCATAATTTACAGAACGAGGATTGTCGGGGACAACATACATTTGTAATGTGCCTAGACCGTGGAAATGGATTTCACTCTAGCTCTCCCTTCTTCATATCCTCTAAAGCATGTGAATGAGTTGTCGTGAAAAAGTTTTTCTTGTATAGATGAAATTACACAAATAGTCCTTATATTTTGATCTGATGCACTATGTCATCTTTAGAGTTTCAATTTGTTTGAATTGTTTCTTGAACTATCATTAAATATTTAATTTAGTCCCTAAACATTCAATTTTTTCAATATAATTCATCAACTTTTTATAAAAAAAAAAAAAAAAATCTCAAAGGATAAAAGACACAAATGATTCGTAAACTTTGGTCAAATATGCAATATAATTCCTGATTTTTAATTTATTTAATATAGTTCCCGAACTTTAACTTTGTAACGACCGAGTATGATAAATGTGGGGAGAGATCACCGAGGCCAAATGCCTTAGGTAAGAAACATTTCTTGGTAGATTTCTAAAATGGTGAATAAAGCAAGAATGAATCAAACTGTGATCAAACATGGAGAGTGATTTTGGAATGTGTGTGTGTGTGTGAAAATTGAAATTGACTCACGGATGTGTCCTTTCGATATAGCGTCAATACTTAGCTTTGGAATTCCAAAATTAAACATCTTCAAGTTAGAGTACTACCAAGATGGGCGACCTCTTGAAAAAGTACGTCAAAAGATAAAATAGTGAAACTTGAAATGAGATGAACCAAATCGCATGATATCTTGAGTGAGTTAATCTTGGGATTTTAGAGACAAATCACATGAAAACTGATGGGTCTGTAATGACCAGATTCAATGAGGATGAGGATAGGGATTGGATAAGGAATTGCTCTTGGCAAGCTTCTAGGATGGCGAATGGAACTAGAATGAACCGAACTATGCACTAAATAGGGAGATGACGATTTTAGAATATATATATATATATATATATATATATATATATATATATATTGAAATTAACTCATAGAAGCGCCTTTTAACATATTGACAAAGCTTAGCTTTGGAATTCCAAAGTTAAGCATGTTTAGGTTAGAGCAATACTAAGAATGATAAACCAAAGTGGATGATATCTTAAATGAGTTAACCCATGGATGTCAAATGTTTAATGTACGATGTTATTTCTGAACTTTAATTTGTCTAATATGGTCTATAAACTTTGATACATATGAAAATATTCAAGGGATATAGTTTAGAGACTAAATTGGATGTGTACCAAAAGGTTAGGGACTGTATTGTTCAAATTAAAGTTTATGAACAATATTGTACATTGGGTTAAAATTTAGGGATTATACTTCATTGTACATTGGGCTAACATTCATGGACTATTTGTATTATTGTTCCAAAAATCAAAGCAGTCATTCGGTATTATTCAGAAGTTACTTGGTACTCTTCGCAAGTTTTCATAATCACACTATATGTCCAGATTTTAGAATATATATTCATTTCAATCCATTTCCCAAATAATATGTCATCTTTTTACTTAAAAATAAAATAAATTGGTCTATAAGAATATTATAATGGTTCCCATTGAATGACAGTTAGCAGAAAGTCTCGCGTAACTTCACCCGCTAGTTCACTAACTGCAACGCAAGCGAACCGGTCAACCTCAGCGGTCACCATCTTCTACTTTGTCAACCGGTCGTCTAGCTTGCTGCCAATATGTGACTAGTCGGAAGGAGCCTTACATCAATTAGGTCACATGACAATGACAGAAAGGATAGTGCACCCTTGAAATCCATGGTTTTCCAATCAAATGTTGACCCGGATCAAGGAAAATTGCCCATAAAATACTAAATTTATCAAGCGTTTTTATCAATTCAGTCATAGATATTTCAATATTATCAATTAAGTTTTAGACATTTTCATATTTTATCAATCGAGTCAATTGACCAATTTTAGCAAGAATTTGTGGACATAGATGCTAGTTGTCCGACGTGATATAACCGATGCCGATGTTGATATTTTTTAATAATTTAAAATAATTTAATAAAAGTTTTTATGTTTTTTTCTTTTTATTATCCTTTTTTTATGGGCTTGGAGTTAGAGCTGATGAGGCCGTCGTAGCCCTCACCCAAAACTAGTGAGGGCATGATGCCCTTGCTAGTGAGGGTATGCTGGCTCTATTCTGTAAACCGAAAAAAGAAAGTATATAAAAGGCAAAAAGAAAAAAAAAAAAAAGAAAACCACAAAATTTTAAAAAATTATTAAAAATTATCTACATCAATGTCTATCATCTTATATGGCACACCTAATGTCCACATCAGCAAATTCTGGTCAAAATTGGTTGACTAGATTCAACTGGTAAAATGTGAAAATGCTTATAATTCAATTGGCCAAAATTGAAAGATTTATAATCAAATTGACAAAACTGTACTAGGCTTATGATTTTTTTTAACAATTTCCCCCCCTGCTCAATACTTACGCGACACAAGCAGTGGGATTGGCTCATTACATTGCGTTACCCTTCCTTTAATAGAGTATTTTTCCGAGATCTACTTCTCAATGGTCATCCAGCATTTTCATGAACTTATCGATTGCAGGTTAACTGCAAAAGAGCGCTTGTGGTCAAGAATTCACCATCATACCCTGGAAATGATAGTACGGTTATCTTAGTCTCCTTGGTTAAATATTTGTACATAATACAAATTATAATCACGCTTATAAGCGACATGAGATTATACTAATACTCCTCATCGCCTATAAGTTGCATTCTAATTATTTTTTTAATGTCACCGTATGTCTCTTTCAAGATGAAAAAAATCTAAAATTGGTTCGATTCTCTCTCTCTCTTATCATTTATGTTGAAAAGACCATTTAGGAAAGAATCCTCAATTTTGTTGTAGATGCAGTGAGATAACAATTTGGCTTTGGCCATCATCATTTATTAGATAGATAAAAGAGGAGGAGGACATTATAAATGCCAAAAGTTGTTGTCAGCTCATTTGAGAGTCAAATTGAAGAAAAATGGTCATTTAAGTGCATCTAGTGAGAAATTCTTGCCAAATTAGTTATGTAACATTTATACTCAAAATTTTAATATGACTTGGCATAATTTTTAAAAATCTAGTTGACGTGGATGGTTAAAACGATGTGACGCGATGATCACTTTTAATTGAGATTGACATTAAATAATTATTTTTTAATTATAATTAGCATTGAAGTGATCATTTTTAATAACAAGTGTCACTTAAATAATCACTTTTAATAATAATTGACATTCAAACGATTCATATCTACAATTTTAGCACTCAAATAATCACTCATTAACTTGTTTACACAACATTGTTTAGGCGTTATTTATTGATTAGATATGCTAACGAGTCACATAAGATTGAGAAACTAATAAAATATGGTCATGTCGGATATTCGGCGATCTAGATTAGAGTTGGCACTAAAGTATTTGTTTTATTTATTTATTTTATAAAGTGTCACTTAACTGATCTAAAAAAATGTTTTGACACTAAAAGCATGGGACTGGATACAAAGCCACATGTCAATTTTGCCTTTTATTTTCCTTATGTCATATTGAAAAGTCCATTATATTTTTAAGAGATAAGTGTATTGAAAGTTCTAAAACTTATTATGAAAGTGCAATTAAGTCCTAAAACTTTCAAAATGTATAATTAAGTCCTAAAACTTATTAAGAAGTGCAATTGAGTCATAAAAATTTCAAGAGATGCAATTAGGTCTCAAAATTTGTCAAATTAATCAAATTAAGTCCTTTTGTTGATTATACTATTCGAAAATTTTTGAACTCGATTACATTTTCATAACATTTTAGGACTTTATTGTACTTTTTCAAAGTTTTAAGATTCAATTACATTTTTATTGACAAATTTTAAAATTTGGTTACACTTTTTGAAAATTTATCACTCTATTACACCCTCATAACAAGTTTCAGAAATTTGATAAGTTTAAAGTATCACCCAGAGAATAAAAAAAATAGTAAAATGTTACATATTAATGATGGATTTGACTCTATCGTCAATTGTTGGCTTCCGATAGATGAATGCCTTTCTTGAAATTGTCTCATCTAATCAATTTCAAAACTCAATAGGTTAATATCCTAAAAAACTGCGAATTGATACATATTTAGCAAATTTACTCAAAATTATGTTTTTGATTACGAAAAATCTCAAACTAATATTCTTGTGATAAATACCCCAAATGACTGCAAAAAATCCTAAACTGATACACTTATAACAAATTTATTTCAAACTAATTTGTTTGATCGCCAAAAACTTCAAATTAATATATTTGTGACAAATATACCCTCCATTAAAATGGATTAATATCACAAAAAATCACAAAATGGTATAACTGTCCAAAACTAGTATGTCAATCAATTGTCGCGTGTAATCTAATTTAGCAAGTTGACAATAAAATTTAATGAAAACTAATAAAGATTAAATTTGTCACGAGTGTACTAGTTTGGGGTAAATTTATTAAAAGTATACCAGTTTAAGGTTTTTGATAGTTAAAAAATTAATTTTGGATATATTTGTTACGGGTGTATCAGTTTGGGAATTTTTGAGGTATTAACCCGAACTCAATAAAACCATACACAAGAGTTCTCATTGGTTAAACTTTAATCATTTGTAATAATCTAATACAAATACAATTCCATTTCATCTCACAACAAATTTAAACTCATTTTCTCGAAAGAGACCAAATTTTTGACCGTTTATTTGTTATTTCTATATTTTTCAATTATTTTTTTTTAATTTTAATTTTAATTTTAATTTTTATGGTACAACGTTTTATTTTTCTTTTCAAGCGTGACCCACATGCTATTTTGCCCCTTCCCCTTCTGCGTGAAGTTTCCAACTAAAGTGTAGATCCAGCATAGTCTGAAGAGGCAAGGAGCCCTCAAAGGAACCGGCAAGGGGAAAAAACTGCTGCAAATTAAGTCAGATTGCAATCAATTGTAGTGGAATTCTAATTGCCAAATTGCATAATATGCAGCCATATATTCTCTTTACAAAAAAAAAAAAAAAAAAAAAAGAAAAGAAAAATATAAATAACACTGTAGACAAAATAGAAGAAGAACGATACACTAGAAGTTTTTACGTGAAAAATTCAAAATGAAAAAAAAAAAAAAAAAAAAACTCAGGATGCTGATCTAGGAACTGCTCCAGTATAATCAAATGATTAGAATCGATACTCTGATGGTATTTTTCTCATAATAAATCTTCACAATTGTCACAAAACACGCCCTCACTCAATGAACTCTCAAAATGTCTCGTTTTTACATGCATTGTTGAAGACTCTTGAAATTTCTCTGGAGTATTTTCTGATGCACGAAGAAATCTCCACCCAAGCCTTTTTGTTTATATTGGTAGACCTCCAACCAAGTTAGGAATCCTCCCTAATTGTTTGATTTTTTCCTTTTCAGCATCCTACCATAATAGAACTCCTTCCTATTAGGGTATTCTTAACGAGCAACTATTGTGATATTTCAAATCGACTCCTGAACAAGTTAGGCTGATCCCAACCAAAACCAATGAAATAACAATTCACATTGACATTTTCCTTTGGAATGAAATGCGATTATACACATAAGACCAAATATATCTTAAATCTGTATCTGATCATTGCTCTTATCTTTGCCGATGATGATTAACAAAACAAGGGAGACAAACACAAACAAATGACCATGACAGAGTCTATCCAAACAAATAAGTATGATAGGAAGTAGAATAGCAGCAGCTAAT
Organism: Eucalyptus grandis; assembly: GCF_016545825.1. NCBI lineage: Eukaryota > Viridiplantae > Streptophyta > Magnoliopsida > Myrtales > Myrtaceae > Eucalyptus > Eucalyptus grandis. Next base: position 9,746,796 of record NC_052620.1, read on the forward strand.
TGGTGTAAGGTGTCCCCGATGCTGCGGCAACATTGTGACCATCAAACCGTGGCAGCGGGTCTCAGCGCGACAAGTGCTTTCTTAATCCTCCCAAAAGCCTCTCGTAGAGTCGCAAGGGAAGCGGCATAAGAGATGCGGATGCAAGTGTCATCCCCAAATGCAACCCCTGGGACCAACACAACCTACACAAGATAGCATTGAGAATCTGCAAGAGCTTTTGTTTTCTCCTGCATCTAGAGGAAGATAAACAAGCACTTCAATGATGCATACCCGGGCCGAGTCAAGCAGGTAGTGGCAAAGTGACTCTGAGCCGTTGATTACACCAAAGCCTTCGACCTCAGCTCCATAGTAACAACTGAAGTCGATGAAAATATGGAAGGCTCCCTGCATATAGAAGCATGTGGAATTCGAAATTGCAATGGAAGACCAAATGAGAATCATTAGTTTGTATACCGTGTCAATCCCTGAATTAGTACCTGAGGTTCTGATATCTTCACACCCTCCAGTTCTCCAAAGCTTTTAACCAAGAAATCTCGTCGTTCCCTAAAAGCTTTTACCATAGTTGCGATAGTTTCACCTCCAGCATTTCCCATCGACAGAGCAGCAAATGCGGCCTTCTGAGCTACGCTACTGGCACCTGAAGTAAGCTGCAACAACGCCAAACAAATTCAGCCAGTTGGCCAATGCTGATATATAGTGCCAGACACAGTACTCGGGAAATCGAATCAGAAAACAATCACTTCAACAGGTTGTCTACACATGCCGGACACCACCTTAATAACTTGCTTCATCCAATATTTAGTCTACTTCAACATATTGGGCATCAGAAACCAATGCTCTGTCACCCTGATATAAGTTTCTTTCACTGACATAAAATTTCTTCTGTACCGAGTTTAATTTCAGTCAACTCTAGGCAACCTCCATTGGAAGCTTCATCATTTGCGCGATTAGATTTGATGCTGCACTATACCTGGCTCTGGATCTTTGCACAAGCTGAAACGAAGTGTCTCGGACCAGAAAGATAACCAAGCCTCCAGCCAGTCATTGCAAAGGCCTACAGATTTTCCAACATCTTAAAATTAGATATTTTTATACAGGCATGAGGTAGAATATACTCTAGCAAAGAAGCAAAACTAAATGACAGATTGAAATTTAGGATGCGAATACTTCTTGAGAAGGAGAGGCATCGAATTACCTTAGAAAACCCGTTGACAGTGAGTGTCCTCTCCCACATGCCTGGCAAAGATGCAAAACTTGTATGCGTAGCTGGGGCATACGTGATGTGTTTATATGTTTCATCAGACAGTACCTGAAATGTTTGCCATGGAATTTTTCCATAACCTGTCAAGTCAATCTGACATACGTAAGGAGCACGAAGGAAATCTCAATCTACTTCTTGTACCAGAAGCCTGGGATGCTTTGCGACAATCTTAGCAATCTCTTCAAGCAATTTTTTGGGGTACACAGACCCTGAGGGATTTGACGGAGAACAAAGAATCAGAAGCCTGGATTTCTCAGTAAGCGCGGCATCGAGAAGCTTATGGTCCATCAAGAAATTCTCAGAGATGCTTGTTGGAACAATTACAGGGGTGGCTTCAGCAAGCCTTGCCATTTCAGGGTAACTCACCCAACAGGGAGCTGGAATTATAACCTGGGACAAGAATCTGGTCCGTAAATACACAAGGGAAAAACACAAAACCATGATTCGAAGAACAGCACTTAAAGTTCCTCCAAGAAGCATTATGAAAGAAAATGTTATGCAAGTGCGAAAGTACAGGTGTAAGAAAAAGAACAAAAATAACGATGCAACCAAATGATTTAACCATAACCAACTATGAAAGAACTGGTTATAATGATCAACGGGATTTAAGGAGAAAGGCTGATGAAACCAATGCATTGGCCAAGACGATAGAGATGGAAACTTCATAAGGAAAAATAATGGTGGCAAGTCCAAAATTGACAGGCAAAATACCAAGCAAAAAGCCAAGCGTTGCAGAAGAATAAGAGTAACAGAATACATGTGCATTGGATCAAACTAAATGCGTAGCTGCCTAGACTGGATGATTGAAAGTAAGGGTTCTGATGCCTAACTGATACAAGATATGTATCCGCCATTTTGCTCTAAATTCACTTGATGAATAAATAAGATTGAACTCGTCGCGACCTCTTTTTTCTGGCGCCGCAATCGGGTACGAGCGCCTAAGGAGGCTAATGGCTCGGCTGAATTTATTAAGCCCGGACTCTCCCAAGTCCACCAATTCACGACTTTAATAGTTTAAGTTTTTAACCTATAAATTAATTTTTAAAATGGAGTCGCCACTAATCGATTTGGGGTGGGTTGATTAGAAACCCAAGTGAAGTATCGGAGAAATACTCACTCTGCGCAAACCAGAAATTAGGATCGGGGACTTGATTACACTAGTTAATCACTAACGCCCTTTCGGTACCTAATCTTGTTTAAACCCTGAGGTTTTTTGGATGTTCGAGGGATTTTCCATGCATTTTGGGAGGAAAAACATTTTTGAGTATTTTTCTCATTTTTTGGACATAAAAGGGATTTTTTTGGTATTTTTGGTATTTTTGGGAAAATACAAGTCTTTTTGGCTTTTTCTGAATTTTTGGCTTTTTTCATGAATTTTTGGCTTTTTTGGATTTTTGGCATTTTTGGAAAATATGAAATATTTTTGATTTTTTTGATTTTTCGGAAAATAAAATATTTTTTTAATATTTTTTAATATTTTTGGAAAATAAATTATTTTTTGATTTTTCTCGATTTTTTAGAAAATAAAACATTTTTCGACATTTTTTAATATTTTTTCGATTTTCTGGAAATTAAAACATTTTTTTAATATTTTTGAAAATAAAATACTTTTGATTTTTTTTTTTTTGAAAATAAAATATTTATTATTTTATATTAAAATAATAAAATAAAACCGACCCGGGTCGGATCCGCGGGTTGGGTCCGACCCGGCCGGCAACCCAAGGGACGGGCCCGCGTTGCGGGCCCGACTGGATTTTTCGGCTTTTTCTTTTCCTTTTTTTTTTTTTAAAATTAAAAACGACGCCGTGGCGGGCGTTTGGGGAAGCCCGGCCCGGCCCGACGGGCCGGGTTCCTAGCGAAACCCTACCCGGGTCCGACCCAACTCCCGACCCGGTTCCGCCGTCCCTTAAATCGCGGAAAACCCTACCCGCTTCCAAACCCGGATCCGCTTCGTGACCGGAAATCGCAAACCCTAGGGTTTGCGAATCCGCGGCGCCGAGGGGGAGAGGGCCGAGGCACAACCGCGGGGGCGACGGTGACGGCGGCGGCGACGCGACGATGGCGACGGCGGTTGAATTGTGGAGGGGGGCTATGGCGACGGCGACGGCGACGGCGGCGGCGGCGTAGCACTACCTGTCCGTGAACGGCAGCTTGACGGCGAACGGTGGCGACGGCGTGTCGCGGTGGCCGATCTCGTGGATCCTCCTCGATCCGGTCTTTGCTTTCCGCATCTTAGGGCAAGAGATGGCAGCGACGCACGGGTGTCGGAGGGTGACAACGGCACAACGGCCGACTGAGTTTCGGCGTGACGGCCGACGGCGTCGGGAAGGACTGCAACGACAGTGGGGTGTCGAAAGCAAAAATCCGGTGCGGTGACGGCGTCGGGGTGGTCGGGAGCTTTCGGCTTGGCGGAGGGATGGCGTCGGGCGCGTCGATGGCACCTCCTTTCCCCTCGAATCCGACCTTTCCTCCTCCGATTCCTCTCACTCAGCCAAATCCGAGCCTCCACCGGCCGGATCCGACCCTCTCGAAGTTGTTCGCCGGCCCTTCCCGAAGTCTCTCGGTGGAGGGTGGGCTGAGCTCACAACTCGAGCTCTCTCTCGCTCGCTCGTCGATTCCTCCCCCGAAGTCTCTCAGTGGGAAGATCTCCAAGCTTGCGGCCACCTATTTATAGGCGAAGGAACTCCGGTCGACGGAGGGGCTCGGTTGCCGGCCTCCGGCTTACCCACCGGTTCCGCTCGGCCGAACCGGTGTCCCATCGAGCTTTCCAGCCGGCTCGCTCGGCATTAATGGCGCCGATCTTATCCTCTCCGCCGACGCCGGCCTACTCCCCTCGGCCGTAGGCCGTCCTTTGCTCTGCGCGCGTCGCCGGCCACCGCGCGTGAACTACGAGGCGGAGAAAGAAGGAGCGAGGAAGAAGAAGAGGGAAGAAGAAGAAGGAAGGGGGTGGGGCCAAGCCGCACGAGCCCACGTGAAGAAAATGGGGGCTGCTTTGTTTTTCTTTTCTTTTGTTGTTTTTGTTATTTGTTATTTATTATCTAAAAAATAAAAGAAATAAAAACTTAATTAATAAAATAAACATACTAAAAATTGAGGTGTCAAAAATGCCCCTCTTTGAAGGTGAGCTCGCAGAGGTTGCATTCAAAGACAACCGATGCCTCAATTTTATCCATGCATGCGTAGCAGATTATATTTTATTTGGGACCTATTATTCTATGCAGAAAAGAGCAATATAACTTCACATATACTAAGACAGATAAGAAGATACCGTAGTTACTTACCGGAGTGAGTGAGATAGGGTGTGAACCCCGAGTTTTGGCAAGTATCAAGGCATCATCTTACCTCGTGATATGAGTAGGTTGCTTTTCCAAGGCTCGAACCATTCTTCGGTCACCTGTTAAAACAATCAATGATTTGCCTAGGACCCGAACCTTTCTTCGGTCGCCTTGACGGGAGACTGCTCTTTCAGGACCCGAACCATTCTTCTTTGCCTCGTTGGAGTAATCAGGGGTTTGTCTCGGACCCGAACCATTCTTCGGTCGCCGTGACGGGAAGTTGCTTTTCCAGACCCGAACCATTCTTCGGTCGCCCGTTAAAACAATCCATGATTTGTCTAGGACCCGAACCTTTCTTCGGTCGCCTTGACGGGAGATGCACCGACCTTTCTCGGGGCATCTCATTTGTGGGTGCCTCGATTTGTATCGAGGACACCGCTTGGTACCGACCTTTCTCGGGAGATGCGCCGACCTCTCTCGAGCATCTATTTTGTTGGGGTGTCGACTTCAAAGACACCGGTTGAAACCCGACCTTTCTGGGAGGATGCACCGACCTTTCTCGGGCATCGATTTGTGGGGCGTCCGACTTCGTCGAAGACACCGGTTGGAACCCGACCTTTCTCGGGAGGATGCACCGACCTTTCTCGGGCATCGATTTGTGGGGCGTCTGACTTCTGTCGAAGACACCGGTTGGAACCCGACCTTTCTCGGGAGGATGCACCAACCTTTCTCAGGGCATCGATTTGTGGGGCGTCTGACTTCTGTCGAAGACACTGGTTGGAACCCGACCTTTCTCGGGAGGATGCACCGACCTTTCTCAGGGCATCGATTTGTTGGGCGTCTGACTTCTGTCGAAGACACCGGTTGGAACCCGACCTTTCTCGGGAGGATGCACCGACCTTTCTCAGGGCATTTGTTTTGTTGGGGTGTCTGACTTCTGTCAAAGACACCGGTTGGAACCCGACCTTTCTCGGGAGGACGCGCCGACTTTTCTCGGGGCATCAATTCGAAGATACCGGACATTCACAAGCATATCAAGGAGTACCGGATATTCACAAGTACTAACATGAAGGATATTTGGGCCTTTGCAGGCATCGAAATGGGTATTTGGCTGATCATAGGCAATGGACGGGTACTTTGATGATCACAAGTGCGAACTCTTGGAGGATACCTGGACGTTTGCAAGTATCGAAGGGGTACCTAGACGATCACAGGTACAAACTCTTTGGAGATATCTGGATGATCACAAGCATCGAAGGGGTACCTCGACGATCACAGGTACAAACTATTTGGGGATACCTGAATGATCACAAGTATCGAAGGGGTACCTGGACGATCACAGGTACAAACTCTTTGGGGATACCTGGATGATCACAAGTATCGACGGGGTACCTGGACGATCACAGGTACAAACTCTTGGGGATACCTGGATGATCACAAGTATCGAAGGGGTACCTGGACGATCACAGGTACAAACTATTTGGGGATACCTGGATGATCGCAAGTATCGAAGGGGTACCTGGACGATCACAGGTACAAACTCTTGGGGATACCTGGATGATCACAAGTATCGAAAGGGTACCTGGACGACCACAGTACAAACTCTTTGGGGATACCTGGATGATCACAAGTATCGACGGGGTACCTGGACGATCACAGGTACAAACTATTTGGGGATACTTGGATGATCACAAGTATCGAAGGGGTACCTGGACGATCACAGGTATAAACTCTAAAGGAAGAATCAAGGCATACCTGAGATATTTGTGTGGAAATATCGAGGATGGGTCTTGCATATACGTGAAGGTCTCTCACCTCCTGGTAATTGAGAATATTGAGGACGTGCCTCGCATATTCATGAAGGTCTCTCACCTTTCCGTAAAGGGAATATCGAGGACGTGCAGGATATTCGTGAAGGTCTCTCACCTCCTGGTAAAGGGAATATCGAGGACGTACCTAAGATATTCATGAAGGTCTCTCACCTCCTGGTAAAAGGGAATATCGAGGGCGTACCTGAGATATTCGTGAAGGTCTCTCACCTCCTGGTAAATGGGAATATCGAGGACGTGCCTTGCATATTCATGAAGGTCTCTCACCTCCTGGTAATGGGAATATCGAGGACGTGCCTCGCATATTCATGAAGGTCTCTCACCTCCTGGTAATGGGAATATCGAGGGCGTACCTGAGATATTCGTGAAGGTCTCTCACCTCCTGGTAATTGGGAATATCGAGGGCGTACCTTGGATATTCGTGAAGGTTTCTCACCTCCTGGTAAAGGGGAATATCGAGGACGTACTTGGGATATTCGTGAAGGTCTCTCACCTCCTGGTAAAGGGGAATATCGAGGACGTACCTGAGATATTCATGAAGGTCTCTCACCTCTTGGTAAATGGGAATATCGAGGGCGCACCGAGATATTCGTGAAGGTCTCTCACCTCCTAGTAAATGGGAATATCGAGGACGTGCCTCGCATATTCATGAAGGTCTCTCACCTCCTGGTAATGGGAATATCGAGACGTGCCTCGCATATTCATGAAGGTCTCTCACCTCCCGGTAATGGGAATATCGAGGGCGTACCGAGATATTCGTGAAGGTCTCTCACCTCTTGGTAATTGGGAATATCGAGGGCGTACCTTGGATATTCGTGAAGGTTTCTCACCTCCCGGTAAAGGGAATATCGAGGACGTGCACTGGATATTCGTGAAGGTCTCTCACCTCCTGGTAAAGGGGAATATCGAGGACGTACCTGAGATATTTATGAAGGTCTCTCACCTCCTGGTAAAGGGGAATATCGAGGGCGTACCTGAGATATTCGTGAAGGTCTCTCACCTCCTGGTAAATGGGAATATCGAGGACGTGCCTCGCATATTCATGAAGGTCTCTCACCTCCTGGTAATGGGAATATCGAGGACGTGCCTCGCATATTCATGAAGGTCTCTCACCTCCTGGTAATGGGAATATCGAGGGCGTACCGAGATATTCGTGAAGGTCTCTCACCTCCTGGTAATTGGGAATATCGAGGGCGTACCTTGGATATTCGTGAAGGTTTCTCACCTCCTAGTAAAGGGGAATATCGAGGGCGTACCTGAGATATTCGTGAAGGTTTCTCACCTCCTGGTAATTGGGAATATTGAGGACGTGCCTCGCATATTCATGAAGGTCTCTCACCTCCTGGTAATGGGAATATCGAGGGCGTACCTGAGATATTCGTGAAGGTCTCTCACCTCCTGGTAATTGGGAATATCGAGGGCGTACCTTGGATATTCGTGAAGGTCTCTCACCTCCTGGTAACATAAACTTGAATGTAGCACGAGGCTTACCTGGATGGCCGCAGGCACTTAAAGGGGGTGGAACACCTGGATAGCCACAGGTGTACAAAGTACTGGAATACTTGGATGAACACAAGTATTTAATGATACAACCTGGGACCACTCAGTTGGTCCAAGTGTAAGAAAGCATACCTGGGTAGGCGTAGGCACACAAAGCAGTGGAATGCTTGAACAACTGCTATTATTTGGGGACAACTCGGGCAAGCTGAGTGTCATGAAAAGGAAGTACCTAGACAACGGTGGGTACTTGACGCTATGGGGATACCTAGACAGCGAAAGAGTGTTCCAAGAGATACTTGGTCAGTCACAAGTATCAATACTGGGGACAACTCGAACAGTCGAGTGTCGATAAGAGGGAGTATCCGAACGGTGGCCGGTACTTGAAGACAAAATGATATTTGGACAGCAGTAGGTATTCAACGATAAAAGGATACTTGGTCAGTTACAAGTATCAATACTCTGGGGACAACTCGAACAGGTCGAGTATCAAGAAAATGGAGTATCCGAGCGGTGGCCGGTACTCAAAGACAATGGGGATACCTAGACAGCAGTAAGCACCCAAACTCAAGGGACGACTCGAATAGGTCGAGTGTCAAGAAGAGAGTACCTGGACAGTGATAGGTACCTTAAGACAAATGGGGATAGAGATATGCTTACTTGGCAATATCTCTAATCTCTATGAGTATGTCTGCTATTTGCATAATATGCACATATGATTGTATATGCTATAAATTCATGAGTTCAAATGAGATTCATGCATGATAATTTTGTCAGTTCTGTATCTTTTGATTTCCACTAGGGAAGATTTTTGAAAGACAACCTTCATTTAGAATGTAGATGTCTTGAGCATGCTAGATGAGGGACTTTCAGTCTGAAAGGACTGTCCGCTCACTCTCATGGAAAAGGCTATCCTGACCATTGATGCAGGATTTATAAGGACCACACTATCTCACTGTCATCATGTCAGCAGGGGTCCGAGTATTCTCGCAAACGGTACGATTTTACCAATGTGAGAGGTCTTTGTTGAAACTGTGATGAAGACTTGGTCGATAGCTTATCAAATGGGACCGTCGAGGTCAAGGCTCATGAATGAAATGCCGCACGATCATCTCCAGGTTTGCAAGTCAAGAGTCCTGCGAAAAGAGATAGAATAGTCTTGCTCATACTTCTTCGAGCAATGCTTATAGACATATGAAATCCTACGTTAATTGAAGTGCCCCTAGTATGAAGAGACTTTTACAATGGGATGCAATGTAGGCTTGATTCATGTGTAAAAGGGTGAGAGCTGGTGACTGCCTTGGCATTTGTCACCAGTCTTTCTTCTCACTGTCAAATAGAGGTTCTATGGACCACAATAGCAACATTTTCTTGGCTGCATTTTTGACTGGGGGGCATTGGCCTTGCTTTTACCAGGTACACTGCTTTTTTCATGCCCCTATTTTTATTCCAAGTTCTTTTTATGGGCATTGACCTTGCTTTTACCAGTACACACTTTGCTTTTTTATGCCCATGTTTTTCATTCTTTGTTGCTTGAGAGCTGATCTTGACAAGTTCAAGCAAACGCCTTTGTTAGACTATTGAGTCTTCATCTTTTGCCGGCGCTTTTGATTATGCTACTTAAACGGCAGTAGCTTCTGCTTTACCTCCATGTGAGGGTGAATTTACAGACTCAATTGAGTTGTACAATAGATACAAGTGCGTAAAGAAAGAATTGCTCTTCATGACTCTAGGGCACTTAAATTAACGCGAGTGTTCATATGCAATAAAGACACTCGAAGATTGATGCAAGTGCAAGCAAGAAAATTTCTATCCCCTTTCTCACCTTGTGATGCTGACTTGTTTTCGACTTGCCCCAGTGTGGGGTGGTTCTTTGACGGGGATATGAGAGAAGCTTCACCAATGTATGGGGCTCAATGGGGTGAGCAATGGAATGCCTCTCACTATTTTGGTTATCGTACCATTCGCGAGAGAACTCTTTACCCTGCAGCCATGGAATCTTCTGCACTCATCTCACAAGTGTATAGATGGGGGACTGTGTATAGAATATGGCTTGCCTTTCGTCGTTCTGACGTGCCTTATTCAGCATGCTCAATTAATCTTGTATTCTTCACTTAGCTGTCTATTCTGATAATCCTCAGTGGAATCAGTGATTTAGACAGCCAAAATCATCATGCAGAATTCATCTGGAAAAGGCATGCAGTATTTTAAATGTGATGGAGTTTGAACTCTTCAAAACAAGTGAATGGTTTTGACTCGTAAAAAAGACCCTATTGACAACTTTAGGGGCTAACATAATGGTGTTTCCAAATATGTTAGATTTTGAACATCAAAAGGGTTATTTGCAATGGATGTCGATGGTTGTCCCTATTGATTAGGGATATGACACATGAATGATCAGTCCGGGTTGGGAATCTGATCGGGCATCTCTGCTTTTGCCCCTGCAGAAGAGAAGATGAATTAGACAGGGCCAAAATTAAAGGTGAATTGAGGCCTGAAGATTTTCTATCATTTGTTTTGGCGATACTTGAGACGCCATTTTGCTTGGGAGAGTTTGTTATCTTTGTTTTTGACAGTCAGTTAATCCTACAACAAACAAGACATGCTTCTCATTGATTCGTTATCCTTGCTTTTGATAGTCAAGTGATCCTGCAACAAACAAGAGGGAATGTGTTAGTCATGAACTCTTTCAAGAGTCGAATAACTGGAATCGATACAACTTTACCCTTCACTAGTTTGCAGACGATTGGGTGAACCTGAAGTGAGATAGGGACACGAAGTCCTATGTCACTTGCTTTGTTAAGTCAATTATTCTCTGAATTGTCTCCTGGATGACATGTCATTCTTTACACGGAGTCAGGTGAATTCGATATGGGTCATTCTTATGAACCTCACTTGGCCAATATTAACCATCAAGTTTGGTTTTTGATTCCCAATGTTTCCTGTCAATAGGGAAAATACATCAAAAGTGAATTCAAAGAGTGGGGAGTATTGGAAACGATACCAAATTACTCTTCTCCAAAGTTTGTATTTGCTGACTCCTAGGGATATTTGAATGTCGATGACAGCCTTTTCGTCTTGACACAGTTTGACATTTCCTTCAATTGGCCTTCCTTCTTTGTGACCATGTATGCATGATTGTTGGTCGTTGATTCATCTTCAACGCCTTCCTTCTGTGGAATTTCTCCTTCTGTCTTTAACTATAGCATCATTGGGAAAAAGTCATGTACCTCAAGCTTTTATGGAATCTGAGATAAAAAATCTCAAGCTTTCCGATGGCAATTACTCCTTGGAAGAATATGCGTCTGGAGTGAAGTTTCTAGATTCCAACATCATTGTCCAGGGTGTGGGGCTATAGATTGCTTTGACTGTCTAGATTTTCTCCCCGTTGACAAGTAATCACTTTAAAGGAAGAGAAGCAAATCCTTCTTTGTGCTTCTTGGCTTGTTGAAGCCGGAAGTCCCGTCAATGAACTCGGGACATCCTGCCTTGAGCTATCATGCTATGCATGCTTCAAGTTTGATAATATGCATGTGCCTATTACATCCCATCCTTCGTTTCCTGTAGATGGAAGAGAGAGGATGTCATTTTCGACATTATGTTCAGGGAATAGGACTTACCATTTTGAAACGTGATGATCCTTTCTGTTTGCCCCTGCTTTCTTGGGAGGGTGTCATTGAATTCGGTGAGTTCACATAATGTGCTTGCTTCAAATACCCCCTGTCGCACTAAGTCAAAAGGGACGGGAATGATCTTCTAAGACATGAAGTGAGTGAGTTAGAAAGATAAACATGATTTCATAATCTTGTTTTGACAAAAGCTTTTGGCAATAAAACATTTTTTGTTTTCAAAAGTATATATCTTTGAGGGGAAGAAAGCATGAGGAAGCCCAACCCTCAGTATTCTTCTTGGATGATAATTTTTCATGGTTGGATAGCATCACCGGGCTGGTTTGGAGTACCGCCTCATGTTCTTAAAACAAAATATTACAACTGTACAATAGTGTACTTGGCATGGAAAATACAACAGTAGCACACTAGACAAGATAAGAAACATGAAATTATAAAAACAAGTAAAACCCATGAAGACTCCTGTGTAAATGAGTGCTTTGATAGTGCTGGTCTTGAAGCTAAGCGTCTTTGAATTCCTCGCCTTCAGTAGACTCGAAGTATTCGCATGCGATGACTACCTCGTTGAAGTTACGGAAGTGTAACCCATGCAGCCAACATCGTTGCTTGCAGGACAAAACTTCTATGAACTGCTTCATTAACTCCTCTTCAGCCAGTTGAGGGTGGGTTTGCATCATGAAAGCCCTCCACCTCCCTGCGTATGATCGAAAATCTTCCATTGGTTTTCTTCTGAAGTGAACCAAGTTCTGACAAGGCACTTCAGTTCCGATCTGGCTTTGGTACTGATGTAAGAATGTGGAAGTCAGCTCATTCCAATCCTTTAGAAGATAAATGTTGGCTGTGATAAACCATTGCAATGCAGACCCCGTAAGAGTTTCTTGGAATGCCTGAGTTGTGAACGACATCGGGCCATAGTACCGACTCATTTCCGCATGGAGATACCGCAAGTGGGCCACGGGACAAGTCAGTGCCGTTATACTTGCGGAGATTGGGTATCCACATTTCTATGGGGCTCATGATCCTATGAGGGCAAGACGGGCTTGATGTATCTTGGTTAGGCCAATGGTTTTCCCACTGCATATCTGTTGTAGTGGTGAATTTTTCTATTTCAGGGAAGCTGGACTCTATCGAGATTACCCCATTGCTTTCTTTCGGGTCAAAATTTCCGAATGAGGATGAAGTATTGAAGCTATCCTCATGGTCAGAGGAAGAGCTTAGTACTTCGTTAGGATCGTGGCGGATAAAGATGTATGCTTCCTCTTCTGACGGCCCTTCATCCCCGGATGAGAGTAGGAAATTGCTTATACGATGAATCGTCGCCATTGTCAAAATAACGCCGGAAGTCTTTGGGGTTGTATTCTAGGGCCGGGAAGTCTTCAGAGTTGTACTCTTGGGGATGGTAGCCTTCAAAGCTGTATTCTTGGGAACACTCGAAGCTTTGGTGCGGTGGCTCGTCAGCAGATGCTGAATTGATCTGCTTAGGCTTTCTTTTCTTGGCCCCTGGTCCAGACCTTTGAGTAAGGCCCCGCGTTTCGCCACTCGATTCTGTCAAGGGGAGTGAAAGACACTAGAGCTTCACTGTCTGATTCACTTCCCAAGTTGATAGGGGTTGGTATTCTTTGGACCCTAGCTCTTGGAGTAAGCTTGGGGAGTTGTCTTGTCGTGCCCCGGTCTTGAATGTGGCTCGTGTCTTGGATCTCGTACAAAGGCTCCTTGCCTTTCCTAGTGGGAAATTTCCCAAGAACAAGGTGTTGTTCAGCTGCCCATTTATCATGCAAGGCTTCATTAACATGATCTTCTCCTATCTCGGCGACTAACGGTTCCTCGTGCTCCGCGATCATCGGTTTTCGTAAGGCAAGGCTATGTCGGGGTTGATGTCAATATCATATTCTTGGTGAAAAACATGAATTAGTTCCCTCCAGTTTTAAGGAGACTAATCTTCCCGACAATGTACCATCGCAAGGCGGGGCTAGTCAAGCTCGATTGGTATGATTGAATCATCCTTCGAACCAGTAGGCCTGCAAGTAGGTCTCTAGGCGGGAGGTATCAAAGATACCTTTCGCATTCAGGTGTTTTGAGTTTTTCAGGGGATCTCAATGCCGGTGTAATTGGACATGTCCATGGGATTCTGCTCCCGCAGCTTAACTTTTTCATGATCCTTTCAAACCTGTCTATGATACCGGCTATTTTCTTGGGCAAATTTATGGGTGTCGGGACGGTGTTTGAGGCAACTATAGAGTTGGGCCCAGCTTGAGTGGATTTCATTTGTCTCGAGAGTTGTTGAAGGACAATGGACATCTGTCATACGCCGTCTTCAATGTTAATAAGGCGATTTTGTACATCATTCTGATCAGGCCCTAATGCATGAGGCCAGTCGCGAGCTATTGGTGGCCGGCGATTCATAATTACCTGCTCGTTGTGAAAACAATGAATGAGCACGGAAGTAAACAAAGATTGACCCATGGCAATGGTCTAACTACTTTTTTATTTATCAAAAAAAGATTTGTAGACTGCCAACTCCTAACATTTAAAACTTGAAATTGAAATAAAATAATGAAATACTAGATATTAAACAAAAGTCCCTAAACAATGGGACGAAACTTTCACACTATTAACTAAGGGGCACATGATTGCCAATTTATATGCGACGGGGAGCCTTGTTCTTGTGAGGACACCTGCTTCCTTGAACTGGCTCTGAGGTATGCATCAAATCCATTCCCGAATCCCTCTCCATGAGCTCTGCTTGCTCGTGTGGGCTGCTTTCTCTGATTGAGTGAGGGACTGATGGCTTCCATTTTGTCGGGATACGATGGTTGTGGATGTAGGACATGGAGGCGTGGTGGGCTTTTTCTTCTCCCTCAAGCCCTTCAGGTACCACGATCCTTTTACGATGGCACTTGTTCCATGCTTCTTCATAAATGTCAACCATGTATTCAAAATTTTGATGAGTGAAGAGAAGTGGAGGGGTCCTCTTCTTGAAAGATGGCGGGATCTCCTGAAGGGCTCCATACTTTGTCGTGCCACCCGTTGTGGGAAATAGGAAAAAGCACCGGTGAGGCCGAGCAAATGGAATTGGATGGCGGCGCTTGAAAGCAAAGCGAGCTCTCTTTTTCATAGAACCAACCAGACACCATTGGAATGCCTCAAGAGCCGGGTCTCTTAGGAAATTTATCCAATTTAAACAGCTTTGATTGGGAATGTATGGTCCTAAAACCATAAATTTTTGTAATGGATTTTCGAAGTCATTCATTCCGGATGATCGCATGAAGCCTTGGAATTCGCTTAGGTGAGAAAAGAACCGACTTGTAAAATTTCAGGAGAGGCTCGCATGATTTTCTCCGTGTTGTCTTTAAAACGATTAAAGGACAAGAATGTTTCAGTTAAAATCATATTGACATAATTTTGCCCCCTCAAGATTTGGTCAACTATCCATGCCATCTTAGGACTTATGACATTTCTTTGATGGGGAAAATGATGAACCCAAAAGCCCAGAGGAAAATCTCGCTTTTTTGGGTCATAGGCTGATTTTGAAAACAGGCATTCATGAATTCTAGTGGGCGAGGTATTATGGTTGCCTTCAAGAATTTGTCTCATGACATGGATTTCAGTTCCTAAAAGTCGCGCTAACCCTTGCCACGGGAGGAAGCCTCGATGGCTTAACAAGCTTTTTCTCGAGAGGCATTCCAAAGGATGATGCCAGTATTCTTCCGTAGTTGGGGTTAGCTCAAACCCACCAAACATAAAAGTAGTCGTCTTCAAGCACCAGAAATGTGCCATGGCATGTATGACTTTGGGACGAACAAGATTTGAATCAACGATAGGAGATGACCGACTTTGGCCTTCACGCGCTCTTGGGCAAACCGATCTAATTGACCCCACCATCTCGAAGAGCTCGCCTTGGGAGCAGGAATGAACCGGATATCGTCTTTCCCCATCGCATATAAACTGGGACTTGAAAAGCTTATCCTAAATTGCCATGGGCCAAAATAAAAAGACTGAGTAAAAGTAAAGAAATTACTTTTGCTTTTTAAAGAAAAATGGCAAGCACAAAGACATGCGCGTGGGACGTGCGGCTCGATTTCTAACTCAGAAGGCTTGGTGAGATTAAAAGGATATCCGCCCGTCGCAGTCTCGCGTTAGCAAATATCCTCCTAACCTCGGCTAAGAAATTCGGGAAAAGAAAGGCAACCTCTACATCGCAGTCTCGCGTTCGAGGTCGTATCTTTCTTAACACCATCCTAGAAATCCTATGGCGGCCCAGTCCGGCGGCCGGGTTGTGTGTGCCATGTGTAGTGTTTAAAACAAGAAAGCATGCACAACAGTTTATAATCACAAAAACATTTTATTTTAACAGAATAAAAAACTTTAAGCTATTACCCTGCATAAAAGAAAAAAAAAAAAACCAAGTCAAGAAAAGCATTTAAACAAAGATAAAATGGCCTAAGTCCTCAAAAGTCCCCAAATGGAGTCACCAAGCTGTCGCGACTCTTTTTCCGGCGCCGCAATCGGGTACGAGCGCCTAAGGAGGCTAATGGCTCGGCTGAATTTATTAAGCCCGGACTCTCCCAAGTCCACCAATTCACGACTTTAATAGTTTAAGTTTTTAACCTATAAATTAATTTTTAAAATGGAGTCGCCACTAATCGATTTGGGGTGGGTTGATTAGAAACCCAAGTGAAGTATCGGGAGAAATACTCACTCCTGCGCAACCAGAGAAATTAGGATCGGGGACTTGATTACACTAGTTAATCACTAACGCCCTTTCGGTACCTAATCTTGTTTAAACCCTGAGGTTTTTTGGATGTTCGAGGGATTTTCCATGCATTTTTGGGAGGAAAACATTTTTGAGTATTTTTCTCATTTTTTGGACATAAAAGGGATTTTTTTGGTATTTTTGGTTTTTTTGGGAAAATACAAGTCTTTTTGGCTTTTTCTGAATTTTTGGCTTTTTTCATGAATTTTTGGCTTTTTTGGATTTTTGGCATTTTTTGGAAAATATGAAATATTTTTGATTTTTTTGATTTTTCGAAAATAAAATATTTTTTTAATATTTTTTAATATTTTTGGAAAATAAATTATTTTTTGATTTTTCTCGATTTTTTAGAAAATAAAACATTTTTCGACATTTTTTAATATTTTTTCGATTTTCTGAAATTAAAACATTTTTTTAATATTTTTTTGAAAATAAAATACTTTTGATTTTTTTTTGAAAATAAAATATTTATTATTTTATATTAAAATAATAAAATAAAACTGACCCGGGTCGGATCCGCGGGTTGGGTCCGACTGGGGCCGGCAACCTGTCAATCGCGGACGGGCCCGCGTGCGGGCCCGACTGGATTTTTCGGCTTTTTCTTTTCCTTTTTTTTTTTTTTTTAAATTAAAAACGACGCCGTGGCCGGGCGTTTGGGGAAGCCCGGCCCGGCCCGACGGGCCGGGTTCCTAGCGAAACCCTACCCGGTCCGACACAACTCCCGACCCGGTTCCGCCGTCCCTTAAATCGCGGAAACCCTACCCGCTTTCCAAACCCGGATCCGCTTCGTGACCCGGAAATCGCAAACCCTAGGGTTTGCGAATCCGCGGCGCCGAGGGGGGAGAGGGCCGAGGCACAACCGCGGGGACGACGGTGACGGCGGCGGCGACAGCGACGATGGCGACGGCGGTTGAACTGTGGAGGGGGGGAGGCTATGGCGACGGCGACGGTAGCACTACTTGTCCGTGAACGGCAGCTTGGACGGCGAACGGTGGCGACGGCGTGTCGCGGTGGCCAGATCTCGTGGATCCTCCTCAGATTTGGTCTTTTGCTTTCCAGATCTTAGGGCAAGAGATGGCAGCGACGCACAGTGTCGGAGGGTGACAACGGCACAACGGCTGACTGGAGTTTCGGCGTGGACGGTCGACGGCGTCAGGAAGGACTGCAACGACAGTGGGGTGTCGAAAGCAGTGGCGATCCGGTGCAGTGACGGCGTCGGGGTGGTCGGGAGCTTTCGGCTTGGCGGAGGGATGGCGTCGGGCAGCGTCGATGGCACCTCCTTTCCCCTCGAATCCGACCTTTCCTCCTCCGATTCCTCTCACTCAGGCCAAATCCGAGCCTCCACCGGCCGGATCCGACCCTCTCGAAGTTGTTCGCCGCCGCCTTCCCCGAAGTCTCGGTGGAGGGTGGGCCGAGCTCACAACTCGAGCTCTCTCTCGCTCGCTCGTCGATTCCTCCCGAAGTCTCTCGGGGAAGATCTCCAAGCTTGCGGCCACCTATTTATAGGCGAAGGAACTCCGGTCGACGGAGGGGCTCGGTTGCCGGCCTCCGGCTTACCCACCGGTTCCGCTCGGCCGAACCGGTGTCCCATCGAGCTTTCCAAATGCGGCTCGCTCGGCATTAATGGCGCCCGATCTTATCCTCTCCGACCGACGTCGGCCTACTCCCCTCGGCCGTAGGCCGTCCCCGCGCGCGTCGCCGGCCACCGCTCGTGAACTACGGAGGCGGAGAAAGAAGGAGCGAGGAAGAAGAAGAGGGAAGAAGAAGAAGGAAGGGGGTGGGGCCAAGCCGCACGAGCCCACGTGAAGAAAATGGGGGGGGCTGCTTTTGTTTTTCTTTTCTTTTGTTGTTTTTGTTATTTGTTATTTATTATCTAAAAATAAAAGAAATAAAAACTTAATTAATAAAATAAACATACTAAAAATTGAGGTGTCAACAAACTCCCACCATATTCAACTTTTGAAACTTCATAGTTTACACGCCTTTTCTTACTATGAAGATATAGCCATTGCTTCTATCCTTTTTCATCACCTTGCATTGCAATTTCAAAATGGAAGTATATATGAATTCATTACTCGCTGCACCACAGCAAAAGAGATCTACGCCAAGGCTCCAACTGCACTTCCTTCTGGAATATAGTTTCTATCCGTAAACGAAGACCCGACATCATCTTAGAGTTCTCATAGAACTGCAACGATATTAGAAGTAAAGCATGCCAAATCCCATGCCTAAAGCATGCAGTAGACTTCCATGTCCAATCATTCATGACATGCTCAATCATAGGTTGAGATCTGATTGTCTGTCTTCAAGAGGACGTATAGATGACGAGCGAGACTCAAGACAAAGAGTTTATAATCCACTATGAAAATGACATCAACAGTCCTTGAATTTTAGCAAATGTTCAATTTCATCATTGAAACACTTAATTTGTTTAATGTGGTCCTTAAATTACTCATAAATGTTCACTCTAATCCTAAACCTTTAATTTGTTGAATTTAATCCCTCAACTATCCGTAACAAAGCCAAATAAGTCATTCAGTAATATTCACAAGTTTTCATAATTACACTATTGCCCTAATTTAATGATACTTTTTCATTTCCATCCATTTCCTAAATAAGCCGAAAATGCTATCTTTGTGTGACTTTTTTTACCTTTATGGTATTCATAAATATTATAATAGTTTCATTTAATTATATTTTGGTTAATGAAACTCTATTTTATTATAAGTAGAATTTCATTAGTATTTGTATCGGGTTGAATTTCCCGTTGTTCTGAATTTCAAAGTTACAAATTTGACTGAATTTAGTTAAGAGAACAAGAAATACAAAACTTGAAAATTTTATCCAAAAAAACTAGTTTCGAGACTTACATTAATAAAGTTAATAGCATTGCTAGAATTCCTTATGATTTTTTTTCTTAAAAAATTATGAATATCAATATAATATAACTCAAGATGAGAACCTATTTTCACTATCATAGAGATCAAAGTTAAAATATATTTAAAATGGAACTGTCGTAATATTTAGAAAAACCAAAAAAGTACAAAGGTAGTAAAAAGATAAACATTTTTTTTTATTGATATAGGAAATGGATTGAAATGAAAACATAATAAAAAATTTGTGTAAAAGTGTAATTACATAAACTTGCGAATAGTTCAAAAGATTGATTTGACATTGTAAAGTTGAGGGATTGGATTGAAAATTTAGAAACTAAATTGAACATTTAGAAATTGCTTAAAAACTTTATTTAATGAATTGAGAGTTTAAAGATGATATTGCACATCAAGCCATAATTTAAGGACGGTTAGTGTTATTTTGACAAATTCAACTACAACATTCAATAACAAAAGTGGGGAATTATTTCTTCAGTTAGATTCATTAATAAATACTAGGACTATATAATCAAGATGTCATCACTCATCACACCTTCACAGATGCAAAGTCAAGTCACCCGTCAGAAGACTTCGCATGAAACAACAAGTGGCTTAAAGCTGCTCTCAACTGCTATTTTACTCCAACTGTTCAAATATATCAATAGATTCCTATAATGCCCCCTTCAACGTTTATGGCTTGGGAATTGGAATTAAAACTGGAAATAACGGAAAATCTATCATAATCAAAGAAATTTCCTTGGCATGATTTTCTTAAGCAATGGGCACACCTCATCTCCCGGAGAACAGACCACCAAAACTGCCTGAAAAATGCTCTGTTTGGCACCATTACTAACAAGAATCAGATCCGGTGTATATGAGATCCCATTCTCCTCTAAAAACAGATAAAGAAAACACAAATATGCAAAGGAAGAACCAGAAATTGTCAGAACTAAATTTCTTCCTTAGGACTTGATGTCAACCCATTGATCAGTCCTCTTAGATGGTAATGAACTGAGTAACAAAGAGAAAAACCTTTTAACCGCTGACAGATCGCTGTGCGGAGTTCCAATGTGCCGGCATTTGGTGTATATCTTGTATAACCTTCCCGAATAGCATTAAATCCAGCCTTAGGAATTTAAGAGAAAGAAGCTAATATCAATTCACTTGGTCTTATAGATATCAGATGATGAAGGACCTGAAAATTCTTACATCTGCTATGACAGAAGGTGTATCAAAATCAGGTTCTCCAATTGCTAAGGAAATAACAGGTACACCAGCTTTTAAAAGAGCAGTCGCCTGGTCAATGATGGCCAATGTTTTCGAAGGCTTCACAGCATTCACTCTTGGACTCAGAGTGAGGTCGATGTCCATATGTCCCGGACCACCTTGTGCTTTCACGATTGGAGTTATTCCAGGGGACTTGAATTCCTTAGTGTTATCTACAGCTCTGGCAAGTGACAAGGATCATCAGCAGTGAAACTGAACGACCCCCAACTCAAATACGGCAAGGCAAAAGTTTTCAAGAGCGAACGCATATTCATATTCGCAGGAGGAGATCCAGAACCAACCACAATCTTACAACACGAGGATCAAATCAACTTCGAAATATAACAGAAGATGATTGCATTTCTACACAAACCCAGAATCAAAACTTGAAATATCCCAGCCAAAATGACATGCAAAAGAATGAACTAGAGCTACCTGAGGGAGAAATTGGAAGGGAAGGAAACAAACTTAGAAGCACTGCTTGAAATCGAACGGCTAAACCCAAGAGATAGCTGCTTCAGATGAGCATGAGGCTGTGAAAAGCCGATCCCACAGGGAGCACCAGCACTAGCAGCCATGGGAGAACAGTAGGTTCAGCTTGAGCTTGCCGGCGCAGCTAGTGGATTTGTTTTTAAATTTGAAGGAAATGCACCATTTTAATCGTCTTCACTCATAAAGAATTAGGAGTAGTTGGTGGGAAAGCGAACCATAAGTTTATTACTTACAATTTGCCACCAAATTATTTACTGGATCTTTGCGGAAAATACATCCAATACTTAGTTATGGTTCTGTTTACACGCTGAGCAAGCGATCAGTTTGCTCTGCAGAGGAGCCGACTATGCAGATTATGAAATTGGGGGACTTCTGTGAGGAGTTCTCAACCTTTTGAAGCGGCGGCATATTTTAAAATTATGTTTACGGAATGACGTTTTTTTGTTGTGCTTTGTGAAAAGTTCAAGCCCGAGGTGATTCGGCTAATTATTTATTCATGGGATGGGCAAGCACTCAACTACTTTTTTTCCTAGTAAAATGCGCATCATAACTAGGAACCCGGCTAGGATAATCGTACCGCCATTCCCCAGGAGACTACGGTGAGCTCTTGAACACAAGCACTCTTTTGCAGGTAATTTGAAAATGGCAAGTTGATGAAAGTGCTGGGTTACCATTGAGAAGTAGACTTAGAAAAATTATTATTCAAAGAAGGTTGCGTTTGGTCCTAGAATAGTAATAGAATATAATTAAGGCTTCCGCTATTTCCACTCCATTATTGGCTTCTGACATCTTATATCATATTGATTTGAACACATTATCTCTTGTAGGTCCTACTCTTGATTTAAGAATATTTATTACCTTTCTTCTTCTTCTTCTTCTTCTTCTTCTTTTACTCTGGCCATTTCTCCCACACCCATTACATTTCAGTGCTTCCTTCATGTTTGTTTTCTTCAAAACTTGTTCTCCATTATTGTAATTTGAGTAAACACCAATCATATATCAGAGTAAATAAATGTTATTTTTATCTACAAATTGTTTACTTTATTTCCATAGACTACGTCGATGATTGTGAATTCCTCAATTTCAATTTTCAATACAAATTTACGAGAATTTGCTCAAAGATTGTAAGGAAAATCAATTTATTCTTAATTACATTTAAAATACATGGTTTCCTTTCAAAAAGCTTTTTGCACCTGCTTGGATAGATTGACACGTATTTTGGGAATTCGTGTTACTTTAAGAGTTGAAGGTGCACATTTGACTTTGAAAGCATATCTACCTGTCTTAACAAGATCATTGTAAGGAAGCCATTCGACTTTAAAAGCATGTCTACAAGAATTGAAAGGGTACATTTGACTTCAAGATCCTTTTTTCGCCCACTTGGATAGACTTGCACATGCATTTTTATGTGCTTAACTTTGTCATTTTTTTAAATTTTTTAAACCATTTTTTAAAACATCATGCAATGACAACAAGAAAAATAATGATTATCGGACTACTAGATTCACTGAATAAAATGAAAGTTAAGTAGCTAAAATACACAGGCTACAATGTAATGACATGTATTAATATTATAATTAAACGAAATGCGTACTAAAATTGAGAGAGAGAGAGAGATATCAACTCATTAACACAATAATAGCTATCTACCAAATATTTTTTTTTTTTGTTTGGAAAATAGGAACACCAATTTATTCCAAATAGATAAGGGAAAGGAAAAAAAAAAGAAGGCAATAAAAAATATGAAATCAATAGCGGGCCCCACATCTAATCTTAACTAATATTGTATGAGAGGAATATGGGTAGTTTTGTCTAAACTTGAAACAAAAGAAATTGAAGAAAGAGAGAGAAAGAATAACCTTAAATTAAAAGTGGGACCTATAAAAAATAATATAGTCAAATCAATGTGATGTGATATGTTAGGATCTTATAAAAGGGTGGAAATAGCTCAAGCCCATGATAAAACAGGATCAAGAATGTGGGGAATTGTTATAACTTATTTTTTGTTTTGTAAAACATTGAATATCATGTCAGATATAAAAATATAAATAAAAAAACTAATTAACATCTTTAAATCATAGAACTAGAAATTTAAAAAAAAAAAAAAGGAAGGAAATTGTGGGTGGCTGAACAAAGCAAGCTACTGTTGTCTTGATGGTTGGCTCGATGATGGTGGTTGCTCGCCTGCAGCGACCATCGTGGCGGTGGTCAATTTTTTTCGCAATGGTTGTAGGCCACAACTAATACTATGGGATTATATTAAAGCTCCCATCAAATGTGAATCGCTCCTTTACATCTCCTTGATTCAACTCGCTTGTTGTACAATGGGCACAAATGTTATTTTGTGTAAGCCAATTGGAGTGCCAGGTTCCGAACTATTGACTTGTGATGTGATGCTATGTTAAAATTTCTATACCCTTAAGCCCAGCAGAGGAGACTGTATGTATATAAAACACATTATGGCACGCATTTAAGTAATGCGAAAATATACTCCAACCATATCAAGTTGCAGTCATAGATCTATGCATGAAGGATGAGGGTGTGATTATATTGCCTGCTATACTCTAATAATGTACCTTGATTTCTAGTTTTTTATTTGTTTTGGAGTTTTACGGCTTGCCTAGTTACAGTGACTTTTAGGATTTCATATAGACCTTTTCATATATCATTTTGGTAATAGATAGAAATTTCTTTTGAAAAAAAAAATGGAAGTGATTGCAAAGTTTCTAGTTACTTTATCTCTTTAGTTGTACAATGTTTTTCTCTCTTTAAGCATACTTAAATTATTGGAATAGTGTATGGAGTATAGGTGCTTTTGGGATACAAACCTCCCACCCGTGTTAAGATCGTGCATCGAAAATTATAAAAAAAAATTCAATTAATCTCTCGACAAATGACTAGGATGACTTTTGAATGGGAGAATCTAAAATTTCTTGCTTTTGTTTATTTTTCAATCGGACTCTTGAGATCAATATGCACCATATTTGTATCAATGGCAAGTCTCCACAATCTCATGGAGGATCTTCACTACTTTTTTTTTTTTTTTGTTTCTTTTGGGTGTAAATATGTGAATATCATGAATCAATGAGGTACAAAAGTTTAGGGGAATTTCCTAACATTTCAAAGAGACTAATTATGCGAGAAGATGGAGAAAGAA